>NW_020539725.1:26930437-26942504 GCF_003426905.1 Ctenocephalides felis | reverse complement strand
TCAATTTGTTGATAGCAACGTCGTAAGAATCAAGGTGATGGCTGGTTAAACATCATTTTTCTCTACTTGCAGACATTGTTGCTAAAAAAATTCATCACTTCACTGGTTTTCGAGATATCGGTGGTGGACCTTCCTATACGCAGATCTTTAAGCCCCGCTTTATCCTACATACTATTTTTTAATATAAAATTGCAGTTTTTGGTTAAAAGATCCTCGTTTCGTTTCGTTGGAGGTGTCGAAGATATTTTTTCTATTAAAAAATGTTTAGTACGCAATCTTATAACTTCAATTTATCATTTGTTAGTAAAATTACTCAGACAATTATGCTGCAATCAAAATATTCAAATCAGTGACTATTCAAATAAAACATTTCTGAGTCATAACAATGCAAATTTTTGAAATCAATATTCTATATTTAATATATAATCTAATATATCATTATACCAAAAAAAAAGATTTTATTTTTAATATTTTTAAGATTATTGAAAGGTCGATGAAGTGATTTGTAAAAATGATATGTACTTATACTATGATATTATATATAATTTGCCACGCGTAATTGCGTATGAGGACAAGATTAGTTAATAAGGCGTTACTCAATTCTATTATTAGTTTATATAAGAAACTGAAATTAAAAGTATTAACGGCAGTTGATATTGATAAACATTTAACAAACTTATTTACAAATGTTTATTTCGCAATTCTTACTGGGAATCCTGTCAACAAAACATAAACGTTGAGGTGATAAACCTTTCTAAATAAGTTTGTAGATAACTATTATCAATTACTAATAGCAAATAAATGAAAAACATGATTATTTATTAAGAGTGAGCCATGTCGATGGGCGCGATATCGCGAGTAGCATGGTAGTCGTTTAGTAGTACATGTCGCGTGCTTTTGAACGCACACAATTATAAATATATGAGATCAGCTCTTACAATTAGATCAGGGGTTAGCAACCCGGAAAACACCTTGAATTGTGAAGGTTAAGCCGAAATTTGAATTCATTTTGACTTATTGAACCAACTTATTGATACTAACAACCTCATAGAATAATCCAAACATACATTTTAATTTAGTATCTTAAACTACACTCTAAAATTTAAAATTTACCAACAAAATCACATAATGGACATGACTTTTTACTTATATCTTACAATAAAATTTTGTCAAGATATCATCTGGATGATTGATTGATTGCATACAAATTGTAAGAAGAAAAGAAACAGATTGCACCTCTTTTTGATTTACTTGATGATTATACACTAAATGATCACTTTTTTAAATTTTTGATTAATAAAATAAATGTTGTATAATTACTTTGATTTTTAGTCATCAAGAACTAACAATATTATTCATTCACATACAAGATTTTAAGCATTAAACACAAAACTTATCATTTAGATTTCTCACCGCTATTTATTGATGGGCCTTAAAATTTGGAATTTACTCAATTTCAGTATATTTTCGAAAAACGACGGTAAATATTTTTGATTCTTAAGTTCAATGGAAACAATTTGACCAATTAATAAACCAATTGCTTTAAAAACTACTAAATAATTAACTTTGAAATTCAAAAGCCATTGTTCAAATACGGACGTAGAATTACTAATGTTTATAAACTCAAAAGAAAAAAATATTGTACATACATATATAAATAAATTTGCTTAAGTTTTGTCAATTTTTGCATTATTAATTATTTGCAGCAATTCAATAACATTCACTAGTTTTGCATGGAAGACAGCAGAAACTTTTATTGCATTTATTAATTTTATTTTTAAAATTTGAAAGCTATTGATAGTTGACATTTTTTACAAACATAGTTTTTATAATGAGTAATCGTCTACCACAGGTATAAATCAAATAATTTTCCAGCAATTTAGAAAATGAATAGCCATTCGACAGGTATGATTTAGGGTTAATTATTTTGGTTAGAGTTAATTTTATATAATATCGACCAGTAGAGCAGTTATTATAATTAAGGGCTATGAATAGTGTTTATATAAACATATTTTATTTTAAGTTTGAAATATTTATAAAATATTTATTTACACTAAAATAAACTAGTACCGGATTCGCTGGTTCGATCCCAGACACGGCCAAGTTTGCCATCAGGCAGCTTTGATGTCAAATTTCCACTTGAGGTTATAGGGATTTTGCCGCATAATAGTCCAATGTTATGGCAAGGCTATGTTATGTAAAACTTTCCATACAAATTCGTTCTAAATATTGACAAAATACATGTGGTCGCTGTGCAGTCAGGCAATTTTCTCAGGTTGTCAGAAAGAAAACCTAACATAGAAACCGCACTAATGTAAAAAAATAATGTTAGATAACAGGGTCTTTCTGACATTTGCATTTTATGTATAAAACGCTTGAATGAACAGGAAATACATGACATTTGACAGTATTCAGTATGATTCAGTAGCATAATGTACGGCCTTGCCTTAACATTTGCCTGTTATGCGGCAGAATCGGTCCCAAAATCTGCATGTATAATAAATATGTCATCAAATACTTCAAGAATAGTTAATTAATCATTGAATTGAATAACTACTGGATTGCCATCCATTCAGAAAGCCAGGTAATGATGTCAAAACAATTACTAAATGTCCTAGTATGGCAGATTGTAATTAAAAGTATACCAAAAAAAATATTTGAAAACTTTGTCATTTAAAATTATCTATCTTACAAAGGTTCTGAACTGCTGTATTGGATAGATACAGAAACTAGCTCTCGTTATTTTATGATTATTTACAGATCCTCATTCTTGCTCGCAAGCGAACGATCGTTAATATTCCACTGTTGGAAAAAATAAAAGCCGAGCCAGTACCATGCGCCTAACATCGTAAATATCATTTAATATCGTCGGTCACAAACGACTCTGCAGAAAATTAGTCGTTATGCGTAAAGAAATAAGAGGATGGCGACTTCTACACACTGACTACTGCGTTACCTGTCGTTTTAATGGCAGCATTAAAAATGATAATATATTAATTTCAGCTATCAAATTAAGGTATGTTAAAATAACATTAAAATTCTTCGTTATATTGAGAGGACATGATTGTAAACGGCCTTTTACGATGCTGGAATATTGTATGATTAGATAAGTATAAATAGCACCTGTTATTTTAATCATGAATATGTCTTTAATGATATAATTAGTAATTTTGCTATAATCAAATATAAATTTGTTAGAATGCTCCGGTAAAGAATAAGCATCGAAGTTCTCGAAGGAATCAAAATAAATTATTCTAACATTTAATTATTTTTTTCAAAAAAGTTCTATACTTTCAACATTTATAAAAGATTAATATATGTTGGTTTATTTATCTTATATCGTCCGTAAATTGCATCGCCCATACTCCATACGAATTTATGTGAAAATATTAATTAATTAACAAATTAATTTATTATAATTTTATATATCTGATTAAAGTTCTTTAAACGAATATTTCCACACATATAAAAATTTTAAAATGTTATTTTTGTTAAAATTTATTACTAGTACTAACTGTATTCCACAAATTTAATTATTAGTCGGAGTTAGGTTAATTAATTTTTAATTAATTTACTCATTTTTAATTACTAATAAAACTTACATGCTTGTGTGAAAGAGTTACTTTACCTTTAGCTTTGAATACATTCCATTTTTCAGTCTCAACGAAGATTTTGAAGAAGAATATCAAAACTTTGATTAATTTAAATCCATAAGATTATATACATATCATCAAGGTATTTTTTTAAATCATTATTAATTGATTATTTGTCAGGTTTATTGTCATTGTATGTTGTTTTAGTTTTATATTAGTGTAATTTTTTTCACTGTAATAAGTTTAATCCTATATTTAAATCAATATAAAGCAAAAAACTTTATAATAAATTTCAAATAATCAAAAACATTTTTCTAACTTAAACCTGAGAAAGAACCGCCGTCGAATATTTTCATAACTTTATAATTTAAACGACTGAACAAATGTCTGTATATCATAATTGTATCTTAACTCGCGCAGTGCAATACTGCCAAATAAATAACTATATATACCTGTTATTAAAGAGTTGTAAGACGGGGAGGATCTGAAGCTTCTCGGGGAAGTCGACCTGGCTTTCAGGTCAGGTCGGCCACTTGTCATGAGACAACAGCACTCGGAACACAGTGTGTTCAAATTGAAATACAATCCAGTGGATTATAATGAGTTAAAAGTATAACAAATAATATAAATCTGAAATAAAAATAAGATATATAATAAATAAGAGTGCAAGTCCTCAGGCAGTATCAAGTGGATTAGCTATCCCGTAGTGTACTGAGGGCGATACCGCAGAAGAGATGTTGACCACCCCCTTTTGCAAAAAATAAATAAATAAATAAAATTTAATATTATTTAGTATTTTTTTATATTTTTAGGTTTTTCTCTAATATATGTAAATAAAATATGATGTAATATTTATAAAAAAAAAAATGAGATAATGTAATTCTATTTTGCGGTGCAGGTAAATTGTTGTAATAAGTGTTAGCCAAATTGATTTTCTAAAATCAATAATTTATTAAAACTTTATTTGCCATGTCAGTTATATATTTCTGACGATTCATAGATATCCAACGCAAACGATACATTTTCAGTATGTTTCGAAAGCTGGCCTATCAGGAATAATACCTGAAAATCTTGTTGTATCTTGTATGGATGCGTCAGACATATAAGACTGTCACGGCTCATCGAGAATAGAAAATTAATTTAGAAAAATGTCAGTCACATATCTGTGACAGAAAAAATAATATATTTCCAGGAACTTTGGCAAAAATATATTTTTTCTTCGATTTGCATTATGTTTTGATACATTTTTAACTAAATTAACTAATAAAGTTACCATAGCCCATGTGAAATTTTTTCTGGTGTTATCCTGGCGATTAACGTATTAAATATGATCTATTTTAATATCAAACATCCCAATGAATAAGTTAATCAACATGTTATTATTTTATGAGTGTCGTTTGAACAAATAATATTTTTCCAAACAAAATTTTTATTAACATCCTCAAAACCTATGAAGAAAAAGTTTATATTTTTGCTAGAAAATCCGAATGCTATTTATGTCGCGTTATTCTGAATCATTCGAGACCAAAATTAGAAAATGTGTGTAATTGATTATGAGTTAAAATACAATCTTTTACCAATTAACACTCAAAAGTCATTTGGTAAGATTCGATAAGAATTTTTGTTGATTAGTTTTGTAAGCCGATCGACTGAGCCGTTTCTTTGAAATTTTTAAGAATCGTGCTGATTACTTTGAGAGTTAAGCTTAAGCTTAAAAAAAGTAAGAGTTAAGGTTAGGCAATTTTACTTGATATGTTATAAGTTAGATTTAAAATTGTTAACTCATGTTAGCGAGTACCTAGAACAGGTAGAAAAGTCTTATAATATACATTATTACAGAAGTTACAAAATGCTGGTGCTGGAAGAATTATCATACAGACAATACAAAATCGAAATTTCAGTCCCCTTAAATCGATTATGTGTCTACTATAGAACCGCTCCCTATTAAAACGCAGGTAATTATTATGCACATATAGAGATGTACTGAAATTCCGCTACGAATGCATTTAGATAAAATGTTCGATTCTTGCTCGGTGGCTTGCAAACTAATGGCCGTTTGCTCTATAAGTCGTGTTTCTAGCTTCTTATTTATTTATGTCGAACCATTTAAGGTAGTGGTTCTTAATACTATTGCTATTGTAAAAATCGCCAATAAGCAGATACAATTCGCAATTATTATGAGGAAGGCGAACATAAATTACAGTCTAAATGCAGCATTGTAAGTATGGTAATTTGGTAATGCATAATTATAATTTATATCATACATTATTTGTTCATACAATAATGTGAATAGCAATAAAAAATAAGCATTTCAAAAAACTAAAAGATACTTATTTTTAATTTTTAAAATACTAATTGATTCTGTTCTATCAACCTAAGGCAAAATAATAATAATAATCTATATATTTTAGTCGTTTTTTCGCCTACATTTATATTAATTTTTTTCTTATGTATACCTTCGTTTCATAAATCTGTTAATATAATTTCTGTATTTTCAGTATTCTCGCTAATATTTTTTATTTTCAATTATAACGGTTCATTTATTTTACCTTTAATAATATCAAGCAGAGAGCATTATTTCAGGTGAACTAAATAAAAATTGGTATATTAGAGATCAGAATTCTACTCAATGTCCGTAAATAGTAAATTCACCAAAATATTTCCGGGATTTTAACTTTTCAAAATTCTTATATAAAATTTAATTTAATATTATTCCACATAAATTAATGGTCACTTCTGCCATAAAATAGGTCAACATGCTACGTATTTGCTGTGCGATCAGATGTTTTACACAGAAAATCTAACTTCTTGTATGTATTATTATAACGCATCAGAAAGATGCACTTATGACACAATTATTTTTTTGAAGTTTGTGCATTTTCTAGGTTGGGTTTTATATCTAAAAGGCTGGACTGTACAGCAAATATATAGAATTTAGTATAAGACCCATAAGTCTCTAAAGATATTGTGCAGATGTAACTTCCAGTAACTATCAATTATTCGATTATTGTTTCTGAAGCATGTCTCTCCGCAAAATACTGTTTTTAAATATTACCATTATTTTACTAATTTTAAATATTTTTCCACTTTTTTAATGACAAGGAGACAAAATTGTTCTAATTCCTACTACTATATTTTTTCTGATAGGATTGATAGCGTTCAACATCTTTACCGTGAATCAGCGTACCCATAGATCATTCAGTGTATATGTCATTTTATTTGAAATTTATTGAAATTTTCTATAAAAATATTGTTTTGCTTTTAGCCTCTTTTCTACATGGCTTTTAAAATGTAAGCTGATTCTAATTTAACTGTGATTATATTTTTTCCGCAGAAACTCGGCAGTTTTTGTTCGAAAATATATCGCTGATATAAATATCGTAGTAAAACTGGATATAACTACTATTCGAAATAAAGTAGCACATAACGTGGATTTGAAACTACAGAGACTACTATTCAAGTACATATTTTGGGGACAACTTCTGGGTTGCCTTTTAAAGTTTTAACGATAATATGCTAACACTATTGACACAATGAATAATGTAAAATATATAAAATACATTACACAAAAATTAGAATTATAAATATCTAAAGCATAATTATCTTCCAACTCTATATTTTTCAATAACCTTCTATTGGGAATCACAGTCCCGCAAGATCATCTTAGGGGGTCGAGAGGAGCGAAATCTCCCGGAGAGCAGATTATTTGCTGTAATTAGCGAATACTGAGCACGCGCTTATAAATCTGTTCGATCCTACGGAGCAAATGAGGACTTGTGTGTATGTCCCATGTAAGTAAGTCTGCGTTGTGCTCTTGTGTATGTTTGTTAATGCTTTCAAATGAATACGACGACATATAATCATCTAATGGTTTTTAATGAGTTTCGCCTGATAAGTGGTAGGATGGAAATCGGAGAGCATGAGATGTACAGATCACTGAACCAGTATGGCTTCTAATCGAATCAGTTTTAGAAATGAAATTTTACATATTTTCGTTCCAAAAATAAGTACGACAATATAAAAAAAATAGTTTAATATGAGGCAAAAAACAACTGAAAGTATCGTAATTGCAACTTGATATATCATATGTTTATTATTAGGTTATTGTCGATAACTCTCAGCATTTAAAAGTCTGCACAAATATATGAGTATAAATGTATAGTAACAATTATTGCGAAATTGTGAATTGAAGACATCAAACGTTATTATACGCAAGTAAACAAATTTTAAATAATTTTAAAGTATTATTCAAAATGGTAAAATACATACAACTTTCTGATGTCTCTTTGATAACAACTCCTGATCGCATAGCAAATTGTAAAACTCCTGATCGCATAGCAAATACATGTGACAATTCGTGACTACCAACTCGAACGATTATGGACATGTAATATAGCATTACCATAACATGTCTATTTTATCCGAGATTTGGCCCTTAATTTTCAGAAAAAAATTATGAGGTTATCTTTCTGCGGGCTATTATCCGCTGTATCTTGATATATTTATGAGTTTATTTAATAGTTGTCATATCAATGAGTGATTCACGAACTCTGTTGATTTATCTAAAGATGTGATATTTAGTAGTTAGTTAGACTGGTGTCACAAGAAGCTCAGTGACTATGGATTTTGTATGGTCTTTCAGGTACAGAAGATGTTTAGCACTTGTTAGTTTTATCACTCTGTCTATAAATTATATCTTATTGGTGACGAAACAATTAAGGAGCGTCGGTAATCAGTCTAAAATATTTAGACTGCTGCAGTAATATAATGTTTGATTTGCTCCCACATCCCCATATTTTATGCCGTAAGTCTATATAGGATATCTGATATGATTCGAAAATGTTTTACCATAAACAAAGTCATCTAATGTGTCATTCATTATCAAGTGCGCGGTAAAACCCACATGAACAAAAGTAAATAAATACATATAATATCAAAGTACAATAGAGTCTTCCAATACCTTATTTAAATCCCGATTGGCTGCTGGGCGCATCAAATGGATCTCTTATTGGCCGTTCTCTACTTCTGCGACACAGCCCACTTCTCCCGAGTTCTCGTGACGTGCGCGGTCGCGTGGTTCAATGTCTCGAGTGGGGATCTACCTGTGCGCATGTGCGGCGGCGAAGAAGCGCGGACGAAGGTGTGCGATACCTCGACGACTCTATGAGAGGGACTCTTCCAGGGCGATTCGTAGAGGTAGCTCACTCGACTGCTGCCTTCTGAAATAAACGGACGTGTTGAAAGGAAATCGACCGGGCAATCGAATATATTTATATAAACATATGTATGCAAATAATAAATATTTCATAAAGTTCTATAGAGTAAAAGAAGAGAACTGTTTCTTTATACTTTAAATCACATACTTTAAATCACATTTGTTACCAAATTATTTATTACCATTTATTACCAATATATTTATTTACGATGGCTGGGCATTCAGTTACAGAAACTTTTTCGAATAATTCATGATACCTAGATAATGAAAATTTAACTAAATCTATATTAAATTAAAAGCTTATATAAAATAGATATATTATCAGATAGCATATAAAATTTTAAATTTTTAACTTCCCGTAGGGTGAGTTATTGTAATCGTCCAAAAATCGAAATCGAAAATTTTTACATTTCTCGACGTTTTGAAGGTTTTTGAACATTCTGGCATACTTCAGAAAAAATGGATGTGTGTGTGTGTATGTATGTATGGATACAATTTTTCGTCCACGTTTTCGGGCGCACGGATCAACCGATTTGAGTGGTTCAAAAAACATTCCATTCCTATCGATAGGGAGATGTGCTGATTAGTTTTTGGCAAAGGCAGGTCCAGCAGTTACGCAGATAAAGAGCAAAGAGTGCAGAAAATAAAAATTGAGTTTTTGAGAGAACGGAGAGCATCCGATTTGAATGATCCAAAAAACATTCAATTTTTAATGACGGGGAGAAGTGGTGATTAGTTTATGGCAAAGGCAGGTCCAGCTGTTTCGGAGATACAGAGCTAAATGTGCAAAAAATGGTAGTTTTTGGGGGAACTAAGCGTCCGATTTGAAGGATTTAGAGAACTTTCGCTTGTTTTAACAAAATAATTGATTTTGGGAAAAAAAATTGTTTCAAATTTTTTTTTCAAAAAAATTTTTTTCAAATTTTTTTTTAAATTTTTTTTTTGTATATCGAAAATAATTCAGATTTCTATAATAATTCTGTTCTAATATACCTTAAACAAATAATTTCAACTTTCCAATTCAGTTTATGTAATTTTTATAAATATTGGACAATGTTACAATATTTATAATAATCTATTTTAAAACATTTAATATTCCTCGATCATCTCGTTACGGTACGGAAAGTTCCAGCAATTTGCCACAAGGCACGATGCCTTAATTGCCTTAAGACAGAATTCCACTTACAGCTAGTTTAATTTTTATATAATAGTTATGTAACTTAGAGTTACAACGGTTCATTATGTTTGAAATTAAACATAAGCTTGTTATAAATACACTGCATTATTACAGTAATTTTCGTAAAAATATTAGAAAATTTAATAACAAATATCCCTTCATTATAGTCTTTCAGATATTTTAAAGCAATTTTAAGATACCAAAATACGAATGTAATTATAAAAAAAACTATTTCAATGTTATGTTTTAACTTTTTAAATATGAAAATAGTAAAAATATAAAATATTTATTATTAAAAATTAATTAAAAAAATAACAAAATTAATTAGAAATATAATATTTTCATAAAAAGTAATAAAATATTTAATTTTTATTAAGTTATAATATTCATATGCTTGTGCTGTATGTATTGGGACAAAATTATAAAATTAAATTATCTTTCATTAGTCAGATAATTATATACACATTAGTGATTTAGTTCCACAAAAACAATACTGTTACTGTATTCCCATGATTTCCCACATTTTACGTGTTGCACATTTCATCCTAATAACTTCTGACTTGTGAGACTTCCTTTCAAGTTGCCTTTGATGAAGACTAACGATCCTTTAAAATGCTTTTTTATTCTTTTTCAAGATCTCCTTCTGTGATATCGTCATAAAACCATAAGCTTTCACGAATTTAGATGCCATATATATATATATATATATATATATATATATATATATATCTTATAAAAAGACATACACCTGTTATGATATAGAAGGAATCATATAGATACGCACATATATATTTTAAGAATAAATTTCAAAGTTCGAATACTTAAACATGATATATCATATTCTGATCAATATCATAATAATTAGATTAAAATTAACTAGATATATTATAAGATGATTCAGACTGATTTTATGAAGGTATTATAAAAGACAGCCCAATAGTTCTTCCTTTCTAATTATGATTGCAATTTATTTTCAAAGGATATTTTCACTTGAAGTAATGCTTAGAACTATATTGTCAGGTAAAAATGGTTTTTGCTTGATATCAAGCTGTCCTGAAATCGAATGGAATCTGAATAATGGAGAATATTTCTAAAAACACATATCACATTACATATTAAATAAAAGATACACTGATTGTGCTTGATGTCAGAACAGTTCGGGAGATATCAATAACCCATAAGACAACAAACCCTCAAAAGCTCGTAACTATGGTATACGCAATAGCTTTCCGAGAGATGAAAATATTTTTAAACTATTCTATGCAATTACTAAGCACAAATAAATATAAAAATTTAGAGATAAGTTTACAAGAAAAGTTTTAGAGGTAACCTTTGTAACTGACTCAGAAAATATTGACGATTAGAAAAAAATGTACCCAAAAATGTCAAAAATATACAAACGCATAAACATATATGTAAATGAAATCGTACGCTACTACTATTTATATACATAAAGTAATACAACAGTATATAAACTTTTTCACTTGTATGTAGTTTTAGCACACGCCCGTCACTTTTAGATAAAGTAGGGGTAACGTACAAGTATAACATCTTTTTATAAATACACAGGTAATGTATTACACATGTATATACACACAGACATATATGTAAGTGTATCTATACATATATGTATCAAAATAAGTTAACAAATACTAACTAACAAGAAATATCTTGAAACAGGTGACTTGAGTCACGAATGTTATGCAAAAGCGAGATAGTAAAGTAGTCTGAGATCAATGTTAGACAAGGACAAGGCCGCGGTTTCTTAGGCTTACAGAAACAGCAGATATAATATAGGAAGGCCTATAATAATTTAATAATATATATATATAATATATGTATATATATATATATAATATATATATATATATATATATTTGTTTTATTAAACACTAGAATTGCATTACTGCAATATCCCATATTTCACTAACTTTTGGTTATCAGCCTCAGTGCATATCAAGGGATCAATACTTTATAACATTATTTTATTATTTGATTATTTATATCCTCTAGCATCTTTTTAATCAATGTTACTACATATTGGCAGAATATTTGCTGATAAGCAGCATCCTTGCCGTATAG
>NW_020539725.1:26828385-26929437 GCF_003426905.1 Ctenocephalides felis | reverse complement strand
TTTGAAAATTTTATGACACTTGGTCTATTAGTTTTCGAGATATTCCCATTTTGAAAAATTTTTGCAGTATAGATACCAAAAAAAATTCTTATTTTTTGACGATTGCTCGGCGTGCGGGGCAGATAGAGGGTCCGAATTGGAAATTAATTGTAGGTCATATAGCGAGATATAACGTCATATAATAATTATTTTAATACTCATATGCTTTCCTGGTTAAAACCGCCGAAAACTTAAAAATGAAGCTGATCAAATACACTAAAAATTTTTATGAAAATCTTATCATCTCGGATTTCGATTAAACTCATAGTGTTTATGCACAATAGTGTTAGTAAAATTCTGTGAAATTTTATGACACTTGGTCTATTAGTTTTCGAGATATTCGCATTTGAAATTTTGCAGTATACCACCAAAAAAAATTCTTACTTTTTTGACGATTGCTCGGCGTGTGGGGCAGATAGAGGGTTCAAATTGGAAATTAATTGTAGGTCATATAGCGAGATATACGCCATATAATAATTATTTTAATACTCGTATATGCTTTCCTGGTTAAAACCGCCGAAAACTCAAAAATGAAGCTGATCAAATACACTAAAAATGTTTTTATAAAAAGTCTTATCATCTCGGATTTCGATTAAACTCATAGTGTTTATGCACAATAGTGTTAGTAAATTCTGTGAAAATTTTATGACACTTGGTCTATTAGTTTTCGAGATATTCGCATTTGAAATTTTGCAGTATACCAAAAAAAATTCTTACTTTTTTGACGATTGCTCGGCGTGTGGGGCAGATAGAGGGTCCGAATTGGAAATTAATTGTAGGTCATATAGCGAGATATAACGCCATATAATAATTATTTTAATACTCGTATGCTTTCCTGGTTAAAACCGCCGAAAACTCAAAAATGAAGCTGATCAAATACACTAAAATTTTTTTCATGAATAAGTCTTGTCATCTCGGATTTCGATTAAACTCATAGTGTTTATGTACAATAGTGTTAGTAAAATTCTTTGAAAATTTTATGACACTTGGTCTATTAGTTTTCGAGATATTCGCATTTGAAATTTTGCAGTATACCAAAAAAAATTCTTACTTTTTTGACGATTGCTCGGCGTGCGGGGCAGATAGAGGGTCCGAATTGGAAATTAATTGTAGGTCATATAGCGAGATATAACGTCATATAATAATTATTTTAATACTCATATGCTTTCCTGGTTAAAACCGCCGAAAACTTAAAAATGAAGCTGATCAAATACACTAAAAATTTTTTTATGAAAAAGTCTTATCATCTCGGATTTCGATTAAACTCATAGTGTTTATGCACAATAGTGTTAGTAAAATTCTGTGAAAATTTTATGACACTTGGTCTATTAGTTTTCGAGATATTCGCATTTGAAATTTTGCAGTATACCAAAAAAAATTCTTACTTTTTTGACGATTGCTCGGCGTGTGGGGCAGATAGAGGGTCCGAATTGGAAATTAATTGTAGGTCATATAGCGAGATATAACGCCATATAATAATTATTTTAATACTCGTATGCTTTCCTGGTTAAACACGCCGAAAACTCCGAAACTCAAAATGAAGCTGATCAAATACACTATAAATTTTTTTGATGAAAAAGTCTTATCATCTCGGATTTCGATTAAACTCATAGTGTTTATGCACAATAGTGTTAGTAAAATTCTGTGAAAATTTTATGACACTTGGTCTATTAGTTTTCGAGATATTCGCATTTGAAATTTTGCAGTATACCAAAAAAATTCTTACTTTTTTTGACGATTGCTCGGCGTGTGGGGCAGATAGAGGGGCCGAATTGGAAATTAATTGTAGGTCATATAGCGAGATATAACGCCATATAATAATTATTTTAATACTCGTATGCTTTCCTGGTTAAAACCGCCGAAAACTCAAAAATGAAGCTGATCAAATACACTAAAAATTTTTTGATGAAAAAGTCTTATCATCTCGGATTTCGATTAAACTCATAGTGTTTATGCACAATAGTGTTAGTAAAATTCTGTGAAAATTTTATGACACTTGGTCTATTAGTTTTCGAGATATTCGCATTTGAAATTTTGCAGTATACAAAAAAAATTCTTACTTTTTTGACGATTGCTCGGCGTGTGGGGCAGATAGAGGGTCCGAATTGGGAATTAATTGTAGGTCATATAGCGAGATATAACGCCATATAATAATTATTAATACTCGTATGCTTTCCTGGTTAAAACCGCCGAAAACTCAAAAATGAAGCTGATCAAATACACCTAAAAATTTTTGATGAAAATGTCTTATCATCTCGGATTTCGATTAAACTCATAGTGTTTATGCACAATAGTGTTAGTAAAATTCTGTGAAAATTTTATGACACTTGGTCTATTATTTTCGAGATATTCGCATTTGAAATTTTGCAGTATACCAAAAAAATTCTTACTTTTTTGACGATTGCTCGGCGTGTGGGGCAGATAGAGGGTCCGAATTGGAAATTAATTGTAGGTCATATAGCGAGATATAACGTCATATAATAATTATTTTAATACTCGTATGCTTTCCTGGTTAAAACCGCCGAAAACTAAAAATGAAGCTGATCAAATACACTAAAAATTTTTATGAAAAAGTCTTATCATCTCGGATTTCGATTAAACTCATAGTGTTTATGCACAATAGTGTTAGTAAAATTCTGTGAAAATTTTATGACACTTGGTCTATTAGTTTTCGAGATATTCGCATTTGAAATTTTGCAGTATACCAAAAAATATTCTTACTTTTTTGACGATTGCTCGGCGTGTGGGGCAGATAGAGGGTCCGAATTGGAAATTAATTGTAGGTCATATAGCGAGATATAACGCCATATAATAATTATTTTAATACTCGTATGCTTTCCTGGTTAAAACCGCCGAAAACTCAAAAATGAAGCTGATCAAATACACTAAAAATTTTTTATGAAAAAGTCTTATCATCTCGGATTTCGATTAAACTCATAGTGTTTATGCACAATAGTGTTAGTAAAATTCTGTGAAAATTTTATGACACTTGGTCTATTAGTTTTCGAGATATTCGCATTTGAAATTTTGCAGTATACCAAAAAAATTCTTACTTTTTTGACGATTGCTCGGCGTGTGGGGCAGATAGAGGGTCCGAATTGGAAATTAATTGTAGGTCATATAGCGAGATATAACGCCATATAATAATTATTTTAATACTCGTATGCTTTCCTGGTTAAAACCGCCGAAAACTCAAAAATGAAGCTGATCAAATACACTAAAATTTTTTTATGAATAAGTCTTATCATCTCGGATTTCGATTAAACTCATAGTGTTTATGTACAATAGTGTTAGTAAAATTCTGTGAAAATTTTATGACACTTGGTCTATTAGTTTTCGAGATATTCGCATTTGAAATTTTGCAGTATACCAAAAAAATTCTTACTTTTTTGACGATTGCTCGCGTGGGGGGCAGATAGAGGGTCCGAATTGGAAATTAATTGTAGGTCATATAGCGAGATATAACGCCATATAATAATTATTTTAATACTCGTATGCTTTCCCTGGTTAAAACCGCCGAAAACTCAAAAATGAAGCTGATCAAATACACTAAAAATTTTTTTATGAAAAAGTCTTATCATCTCGGATTTCGATTAAACTCATAGTGTTTATGCACAATAGTGTTAGTAAAATTCTGTGAAAATTTTATGACACTTGGTCTATTAGTTTTCGAGATATTCGCATTTGAAATTTTGCAGTATACCAAAAAAATTCTTACTTTTTTGACGATTGCTCGGCGTGTGGGGCAGATAGAGGGTCCGAATTGGAAATTAATTGTAGGTCATATAGCGAGATATAACGCCATATAATAATTATTTTAATACTCGTATGCTTTCCTGGTTAAAACCGCCGAAAACTCAAAAATGAAGCTGATCAAATACACTATAAATTTTTTGATGAAAAAGTCTTATCATCTCGGATTTCGATTAAACTCATAGTGTTTATGCACAATAGTGTTAGTAAAATTCTGTGAAAATTTTATGACACTTGGTCTATTAGTTTTCGAGATATTCGCATTTGAAATTTTGCAGTATACCAAAAAAAATTCTTACTTTTTTGACGATTGCTCGGCGTGTGGGGCAGATAGAGGGGCCGAATTGGAAATTAATTGTAGGTCATATAGCGAGATATAACGCCATATAATAATTATTTTAATACTCGTATGCTTTCCTGGTTAAAACCGCCGGAAACTCAAAAATGAAGCTGATCAAATACACTAAAAATTTTTTGATGAAAAAGTCTTATCTCGGATTTCGATTAAACCCATAGTGTTTATGCATAATAGTGTTAGTAAAATTCTGTGAAAATTTTATGACACTTGGTCTATTAGTTTTCGAGATATTCGCATTTGAAATTTTGCAGTATACCAAAAAAAATTCTTACTTTTTTGACGATTGCTCGGCGTGTGGGGCAGATAGAGGGTCCGAATTGGGAATTAATTGTAGGTCATATAGCGAGATATAACGCCATATAATAATTATTTTAATACTCGTATGCTTTCCTGGTTAAAACCGCCGAAAACTCAAAAATGAAGCTGATCAAATACACTAAAAAATTTTTGATGAAAATGTCTTATCATCTCGGATTTCGATTAAACTCATAGTGTTTATGCACAATAGTGTTAGTAAAATTCTGTGAAAATTTCATGACATTTGGTCTATTGGTTTTTGAGATATTCGCATTTGAAATTTTGCAGTATACCAAAAAAAATTCTTACTTTTTTGACGATTGCTCGGCGTGTGCGGCAGATAGAGGGTCCGAATTGGGAATTAATTGTAGGTCATATAGCGAGATATAACGCCATATAATAATTATTTTAATACTCGTATGCTTTCCTGGTTAAAACCGCCGAAAACTCAAAAATGAAGCTGATCAAATACACTAAAAATTTTTTGATGAAAAAGTCTTATCATCTCGGATTTCGATTAAACTCATAGTGTTTATGCACAATAGTGTTAGTAAAATTCTGTGAAAATTTATGACACTTGGTCTATTAGTTTTCGAGAAATTCGCATTTGAAATTTTGCAGTATACCAAAAAAAATTCTTACTTTTTTGACGATTGCTCGGCGTGTGGAGCAGATAGAGGGGCCGAATTGGAAATTAATTGTAGGTCATATAGCGAGATATAACGCCATATAATAATTATTTTAATACTCGTATGCTTTCCTGGTTAAAACCGCCGGAAACTCAAAAATGAAGCTGATCAAATACACTAAAAATTTTTTGATGAAAAAGCCTTATCATCTCGGATTTCGATTAAACTCATAGTGTTTATGCACAATAGTGTTACTAAAGATCTGTGAAAATTTTATGACACTTGGTCTATTAGTTTTCGAGATATTCGCATTTGAAATTTTGCAGTGTTAAAAAGTACCAAAAAAAATTCTCACTCTTTTGACGATTGCTCGGCGTGTGGGGCAGATAGAGGGTTCGAATTGGAAATTAATTGTAGGTCATATAGCGAGATATAACGCCATATAATAATTATTTTAATACTCGTATGCTTTCCTGGTTAAAACTGCCGGAAACTCAAAAATGAAGCTGATCAAATACACTAAAAATTTTTTGATGTAAAAGTCTTATCATCTCGGAATTCGATAAAACTCATAGTGTTTATGCACAAAAATGTTTTAACATTTTTATTCGGCAACCGTTGAGAATATTGAAATGCCTTTTATTTCACGTTATTCTAGCCCACAAGACAATTCACCTGACTTCTACGTGCCCGGGAAGCGCGTGAAAAATTAAAAAACTAACAAATTTTTCGTCCATTTTTGGGCACTTTTTACTCATTAAATCTTTAAACGCTCATAACTTCTGAACGATTCATCATAGGATATTGATGTTCCCAGGCGAAATATTCTAAATCAAAAGATCTTTAACCTAGTATAAAAAGTTTTAAGATCTTTAACCCAGTATAAAAAGTTTTAAGATACCTCTTACCGTTCGCGAGATACACGCCAAAAACCGTTTCAAATTTTTAAGTTTGAAATAGTTAAACGCCTATATCTCGGAAAATATTCAACATAGGATCATGACGTATATGAATAAAATATGCGTGTTTAAAATATGTATTAGCTAATGCAAAAAATTTTGTGATAGCTCCAACCGTTTCCGAGATATTTGCAAAAAACCGATTTTTTTAAATTCTATTGAAATATTAAAAATGCGTTTTTCTCGAAAACTATTGGAAGTGCGATCGAAATTTTTTAATGGCATTTACCTGAGGTCACAAGGCATCTACGGTGCGAGAGCCATCGAAATCGCACGCAATTTTTTTTTCCCTCATCGGAACACAATTCATGACCCTGGGTCATGGTATGATTTCAGTTTTTTCTTATTTATTCGGCAACCGTTGAGAATATTGAAATGCCTTTTTCTTCACGTTATTCTAGCCCACAAGACAATTCACCTGACGTTTAATTGAAGCTTCTACGTGCTCGGGAAGCCTGTGAAAAATTAAAAAAATTTGGCGGTTAAAAGTTATCATTAGACATATGCATTTTATAAGATTATTGAAATATCAAAATTACATAAACACAAGTTGAAACATAAGTTATGGCAAGGCTATGTTATGAAGGTTTTCATGCAAAATCGTACTAAATACACGATTTCAGACGCACGGAACAACCGATTTCGATAATTCAAAAAACATTCGATTCCTATTGATAAGTGGACATGCTGATTAGTTTTTGGTCAAGGCAGGTCTAGCCGTTTCGGAGATATAGGGCAAAAAGTGCGAAAAACGGCAATTCAATTTTTGAGAGAACGGAGCGTCCGATTTGAATGATTCGAAAAACATTTTACTTGTATTGATAAGATAAAGAACTAATTAACTATTCGTTAAGGCAGGTCTAGCGGTTTCGGATATCTAGTGAAAAAAGTAAAAAAAAGCCCTATATATATATTATATACAGTCGGTCAAGTAAGAGCGTGGTCGACTTTAACGACAGTTAATGAAAGATTTCGGTCTAATTCTTTTGTGAGCCAATAAAGTGAAGCTTTGTCCTTGATGCATTGTCAAAAAAGGTTTAGTTGCAGTTGATCTTTTGAGAAAAAATTACGTTAAACGCCATGAGTGCTAAGTTACGCGTCGCGCTACGAGGCTGCGCCCTTTTGCATGCACCTAAAAGGTACCCAAATGTAGCAATCAGCTGCTGCTATATATATGAGAAAGTTGAAGGCATTTGTACAGAATTCGATACACCTATTTAAAGTTGCTAAAAAAGTCGATGATTTATCAGAAAGTGATTCAAATAAAAAAGAAGAAAAAAGAACAGTGAATGGGTATTTGCGGAATCCTGCTTTAACATTGCAGCGAGGACAAGCAAAATTAATGGCAATATGTTTAGAAATATCTACAAAAATATCTACAAAACTATCTGAACCTTTCTCCGTATTCATGATCTGAAATGGCGCAACACAACGGGGAAGCCTCTGACGACTGAAAAACATGTGCTTCTTTTCCGTTTGAGCACATGAAAATATTGTTAGAGATTTTGAAAATGTCATTTTCACTGATGAAAGTTCTATATGAGCACGTACTGCCCTCATCGAGCCGTTAAATTAAAATACGAGCGGTCGGACTAAAATAATCCGTTAAATTAGTAAAAAGCAGGCGTCGGAGATGCCAGGCAATTGTCGACTCCGGTGGTGACTGGACACATATTGACTAAAATTGCATCCTTGCTTTTAACGTATACAATGCATATATAAATATTAAAGTTTCATAAAATAATTATTTTTATAAATTAACCCGACCACGCTCTTACTTGACCGACTGTATATATATAGATATATATATATTTGTTTTAACAGTTTTTCATTTAAATTATATAAATATTTACATATTTTTTAAAAAATTAATTTTTAATTGTCCTGGATTTAGTTCGCAAAAAATTAGATATGATCATATAATCGTATAAAATATATTGATTTCAAATTTATTTAGAAAATCGAGAGGATTCGCTGGTTGATTATAATCAAATATTTTTAATTTTTCAATTATTTTTAACGTATGTGCAATGTTAATATTTGGGTTTAAAACATTTTACTTATTTATTATGCGATTTATTCTATTGAGCAAATCATGCCAGGAGAGCTAAAAAAAAACTAGCTTTCATGTTTTTCATGTTGGATTTTTTAAATTTTAATTTAATTTAATTTTTTATTATTCACAATATCAAAAATTGCGGCGTAAAATTCTCCTTATTGATATCGTAAGACCCGAATTGTATTCATCCTTGCTTCCCGTCATATTCAGAGTATCAGTCTGTTGTTTTAAAGTTAATTTTTTAACGTATTTTAGAAGTATTGTCCAAAAATCAGTAAAAAATACAAAGAAATTACGCATTTCTTGAACTATATTGAAAAAATAACTAATTATATTTGATATGTATTATTTCTGCATAGTTAAATGATTAAATTTGAAGTATGGACACCACTCAATATAAAAAAGCCTTAAGATTTTTGTTCCAAAGTAGATTTTGCTTCCATTTTTCATATTTGTTCCATTTCCATAACCCTAACCACGCACGTCTTCAACATTCAATTTAGTTCATCAGATGCGAAACATTTGCAACAAAAACAAAAGTTGCAATTCAATTTCTCGGAATAAACTGACTCCCCAATGATAAAATTGAATTAATTACCTGTATGTTTGATTTTATCATTAAGCCTTTCTTAAAAAAATTTTCCATAACTTTCAAAAAAAAAAATTCTATCATTTTTAATATCCTGTTCTGATAATCCACTCATTTATTTTTATCATTTTCTTTTTGATCATATTATCATATTTCTGTACATTATTACTTGTTACGATTAATTTATTATTTAAGAAAAATCTATTTTCTATTCCTAAACATATTGTTTGCTTAAATCTCATCAAGATCATGTTTCTTGACAGATGTCCTGAAGATGGAACGTACCTAGTTCCGAAACGTTGACAATAAACAAATAATTAAATAAAGAAATTGTTTTTTAAAAACTTTTCTTGTTTTTTATTTTGTATTATTTTTGGATTCTTGTTCGAAACTCTACAAAATATACACAAATCCAAGACTCTACCATTCAATATATATATATATACTAGATGACCCGACAGACGTTGTCCTGTACCCACTTCTACGTTTTTTTAATATCCTATACTAATATTTATACCGTTCAGTTAAAAATAATCATTATTGTTCTTCGAGTTACTATTTACAGCAATATATGAGTGATGTTAAATGTAGTACTGTTTCAAATAATATGATTATTCTCAATTCCCACAGTTAACACTTTAATTATCCCTTTAACAAATATTAAAATATATTCAATAAAATTATATATTAAACATTATACACTGCGATTTATAGAACAAATTTATTTCCAATAGCTCAATTTATTTTATTGAATTTAAGGATTATACAATATATTTAGACATACCTGTAAATGTGGATGTTTAAATGAATCATTTTTTGTTTATTGACGGCTAAAACATTGATTTTCCAAATTTATCACCATGTATTTATTGTCATAGCATCGATACACGTGTTGAAAATTGAAATCTTTAAAAAATATAACAAATTCAGAATTAATATACACCTAAGTCTGTTTTTACACGGAGATTGGTTCCAGAAGAAGCCGTGTAAAAAAAAAACGTGTAAAAAAGGACATTGATCTTATACAAAAACGGGTGATTTGTTCTACTCTCTAAAACCTATTAAAATTAGTGAAAAACAAGAATTTTCAAGAACAAGAATTCATGTTTATTTTAATAATAATTCCCCTAAATTAGTGCTATTCACATTTGCTTTGACCAGTAAAAATTGTTTGTACGCACTAAAGGAGAATTTACTTAAATCTTTAAGCTAGTGTTCGCAAACTATCGATACTATCGATGGTTTCAGACTTTTTTCTTTCATAAATACTTTTTTGTGATATGAACATTCTTCGCAAAAATTAAATTTGACAAAAAAATTTAAGTACATAAAATTTCAAATCGTGCTAAATGGAATAAAATCGTGTAAAAAAATTAAAAATATGAAATTTTCAAACCGTGTTATATCAAAACCGTGTACAAAAAGACCGTGTAAAAACAGACTTAGGTGTATAGCATGCGGTCAAGGTACAATATCACCTTCGATTTTTCTACCCAAAATAATTGCTTCAATAATGTTGCCTACAATTTTTAAGATTTCGTACCATATTTTAACTTGCTTTTAGTATTTTAATATCTAAATTGCATTTTTCACACTAATAATTCAATATACATTATTACTTAAGTTCATATATGAAGTGAATTAATTTGTCAAATTTTGTTCACATGTGCTCTATTCAACCTACTATCAACAAAATTATTGCAGTAAATGGAGAGGAAAAAGCGTATGCTCAGCTAATCTTAATCTAAAGTTCAGAAGTGAAAACAATTTGCATTTCGTCATCACCCCCCGCATTAATTGGATTATAACTCTTTTAATTCCGATTTTATCATAACTATTAAATATATAAGTAATATACTATTTTAAAGGTGATTAAATGAGCTACAACTTTATCATAAATTTTACCGTAACTTCTCTTATTTTTAAACGGCGAAGGGTTAAAGGGCTCGAAAGACACTCCGGTTGGACAGCCGCGCACTCTTTAAACAATTAGAACTCTATTAATATTTGTGTAACAAAAAAATAATTAAAAGCAATAATTAGTCTGAAAAATACCTTGAATTTTCATATATATACTTTATACATATTTTTTCAGAGATTTTAAAATGTGATTTTTTTTAATGGATTTTTTTATGAAATCATGAGTTTTTTCAAAATTGTTTGTACTAATGTTATGGTATTTTCTAGAATCCATCAAGATGTCTCAAACCAAGTTAATTCTAGATGGAAAACAATTATTTTTAATTTTGGTGGAAATGGCACTCATAAACTATTTGATTGAAATGAAAAAAAAAATTGTATGCGTCTTTTAATTGCATGATCGCTCACTCATTTTACACGCAGAAGTACTTCTTTTAAAGCTTATTTGGAGATCTATAAAAACCCATTTTCATAATTAACTTAATATTGTTCCTAGAAAACTGTAAAATAGCGATTTATTAGGATTTTTATTGATATAATTTTGTTCATTACATAATTTTCGTTAAAATGTATATTTTTGAAGATATTAGCAAAAAACGATGAAAAACGCAAAAAAGAAACAAATTTTCAGTAGCCAGTAACTTGAAAAGAATTTGCTTTTTTGAAAAAGATTATTAAACATTTTTCTCTCATAATTAGTTCTTTTATCCACACCCAACGTTATTACACCACTGAAAAGAAATGGCATCCCCCCGGGTAGTGTAAAGGAGTCTAAATTGTTTTCACTTTTGAACTTGAGAGTAAGATGAGCCTAATTCCAAAATTCAAAACGAATTGGAAAACAGTAAAAAAAAGTTCAAACCCAAAGCGCTCCATTGAGTAAATATTCCGTACAAAATGCCAACCATATGAAATTTTGACACAATGAAACTTCTAAATAATTTTTTGTATAAGTAATTTTTTTGTATTGTGACTTAGTATAGTAAGGCAAAACGACCGCAAATTTAATATTTTTGAGCGCAATCACTTATGGCTCGTCTCCTTTGCACGAATTCGTACGACGAATCTGTTCGCAAAGCGCGTCAGTCGCATGCGCAGACTGTCAGACGTATGTTATATTATTTGCATCTTATATTATTTCAATTATGGCACATCTCAGCTGCTTTTCGACAATAATAATGTAGACATTACATTTCTTTATTTTTAACCATGAATTTATTATATTTTAATATTGCCTTAGCCTGTAAGTGAATAGAAATGTTTGGCAAATGGCAGTTGTCATTTGTTTTTAATGTCAAACCATGCTCTAAATATTTTAAAGGTCAAACAATGATAAGCGGTTTTTTGTAATTTTTTCCATTTATTTCTACAATCTAACTAACAATCTATGAATCAAAACATTCTAAAAAAATTCCCGAACAAACTTCAGGAAGATTCATGAAAATCCGAATTATAGTTTAGGAGGATTAATGAAACTTACATTGTTACAGAAGAATTTTATATATAAGATATATATATATATATATATATATATATATGTGTATATATATATAGGTGTTGTGTGCTTTCTTGTGCGTGCCTAGTGAAATATTTGTGCGACCGTCCGCGTAGATGGTTTAAGGGCGAATATCTATAAATATATTTTCCAATAACGTTTATAATCGTTTCCTTCAACTCGGGTATACTACACTACACTAAACAACACTGCCGCATAATATGCAGCCACTAGTTTTACGCTCGCGAGCATTTCAAAAAGCCCGCCAGCTAGCAGCATCGATACCTGACTTGTAATTATCGATAATGCGTGCGGTTATCGAACGCCACAAATAAACTATTTCGATATCGAGACATATTATATACATCGGGATAATTGATGCTGTATACCGTACGATGAATGGATTTTATGGCAAATTTATGCGAAAAAATTTGTTAACGGACACATTTTGTCAAACAGACCGTAAGACGAGAGTTTGCACCTTTTAAATAATTTTTGACGGGTTGACAAAGGGTGAAAAATCAACCAACTAATAATATAACCACAAAATATCACCACGTAATATATATTCTATGCATAACAAAAATTATTCAAATTTTTATCCCATTTTATATCTTAGCGACGAAGCCTTATGCTTACAATTTTTTTTATTTTCTATTTTATTTACAACTGTCCAGTTAAGGACATTTAATAAATTTGGGGAATTTACAATTGTCAGCCAAAAACAACTTAATAGTTGTTTTCCCAATCGTTACAATATTAACAATATTTCATTGATAATGATATAATCTTAACTATTTACTTATAAATAATTTCTTATAAATAATGACTAAGTTATTTCAATCTTTATCAGGAAAATTGATGACTTAAATCCAGTGGTGATTTTCTTATAATTCATTAAAATTATTTTATAATATAGGAGAATAAAGAGATTTATGAAAGAGGTACAATAATATTAATGTGCAAATTTTATTGTAACATAAAACCATGTTATGGCAACGCTATGTTAATCTGCGTTTTCATATCAAATGGTACTAAAAACCGTCAAAATGTTATGTATTTGGTGTGCAGTCAGACTTTCAGATACACAACCTAATCTAGAAAACGCACAAACGTCAAAAAAGAATCTAATCATTAAATGAATCTTGCTGATGTGCCATAATAACACATTGAAGCAGTTAGATTTAATATGTAAAGCGCCTGACTGCACACCAAATACAATGTATTTTAATAGTTTTCAGGTCTATTTTATATGAAAAAAGCCAAGTAATATAGCGTTGCCATATTGGCCTATTTTACGGCAGGATTTGCTCATTAATGTTATCTTGTATTAAAGTGGCCATATTTTTTTGCATAAAATCCGGGACGGATTAGAATGCGTGTGAGAGCGCGGAGGGGGGGGGGGGTGAGCTAAAAAGTTATTACATTTTTTCGGTTCAAATTTTCTATAAAATATATTTTAAAATATATTGGCAATCAAAACAATTTTAAAAATCCGGGACAATCCGGGACAAGACACTTAAAACCGCGACAAATATTGCTTTTAGAAAAAGCCGGGACGTATGGCCACCTTATTGTATATGAATATTTTCTTATTTCACAACATATTTAGCAATAGTAAAATATAAAAATGATAAATTTGTTTCATCAAAACAGATTTTTCTACGTTTACAGAAATATCCCAAATTTTTAATAAATATTAAATTTGATGAACAAACAAGAATTGCTTTTAAAGGATTTATAATATGATTTTTACAAGTCACTCTTTCAATATTTAATATTACGTTATTATGTCTAATTGTGATTAAGTGTTTGAAAGTTGAGTAAAATTGTATAAAAAAACTTTACATATTTCAATTCTTGTTATCATTGAAAATGGATGAAAAACTTAGTCTTTAAAATTTAAAAAAAATAACATATAAAACCAAGATCAAGTTTAAATATTCATAAACTATTCGGTTGATCTCCATTCTCATTAAGCAAGCTTAAGTTTTAGGCATAAAATAAATAAAGTTTATGTATTTATTTAAAAGTAAGAGTAAATGAAATGTTCCCCTCTTCTGAACACAAAATTAATTAATGTTACGCTAAATTAAAAAGCATGCCACTACCTGATGGCATAAATATTTATTTTATAATTTTTCAGGGCGTTTATAAGAACACTAGTAGTATGATAACAGAAAAACCTATTCTAAGTATAAAGTATATATTAAAAGTGGGTGTAAATACAATCATTTCCTCACTTGGTATGGATTTTTATTTAAAACAATTGCATGAGTCTATTTAATATATTCTGTACACATATATACGTCCTAATCCTATATAAGGTCTTAACTCTTTGGGTATATTTTTTCAATATAATACTATGCCAAATTTATAAAATTGCAAAGCATTAGATGCTTTCAAGCATGTAAAAAATTATTGAAATAAATCAAGCTCACAATCAAATGTCTTTATAACAGAGTCAATTATTTCAACTAACTTTTTTTTGGCATAACATTTGGTACAATGCAGTTCTTATACAAAATTCAAAAAACGAATGATTGAAACCTGTTGAAAGTTGAAACTACTCAACAAATCAGACATATAAAATCTAGGTCGAATTTGTATCACGATCTATAATTTCGTATATTAAATTTTTACAAACACATATTTTCATAAAGGCACAGTTTCGGACGAAAACACAAATCAAAAAAATAACGCGCAAACATATAATAAGCGCTAGACTTCGTGCTACTAGTTTTTGTAAATCGTTTCTTTTAAAAATTACACGGTTGATATATATTCGTAGCGTTGTTCTATATAATCAAAATTGCTCGATATTGTTTAGAAGAAAAAAATCAGTTCAATAGAAATATTTAATGATATTTCATGTGTATATGATCGGTTTAGTCAAATAATGTGTTATTATTGTTCTCTCAACGGTTTTGCCTGCAGCGTTTTCTAGGCAGAAAATTATTTTTCGGTTTGATAAAAAAATGTAATCGTAATAATAATGTGGAATAGACTTTTATGGAATTCTTGTACGTATTACGCATTTATTTGCTACGATCAAGATCTTTTTTTTCAATTTATTAAATATAGACATAAATCAAGATATGAATTGAATCAAGTCAAGACTTGCTGAAGTTATTATTGCTTATCTGAGTGCTCCGTATAAAAACCTAATTAACTGAAATACTTGAATATTTTATAGATAGTGTATATGAAGTATTTAAAGGAGAAGTATACTTCCTTATCTATGCTTAAATAGATAAATATTGCATTTAAAATTCAAGTGCAAAAATTAAGTCTTTTCAATAATTACTTGGCCATTTAGATCCGCGAACAAATATTATGTAAATAATATTTTTATTTTATTATAATTTTATCGATTAACAAGAAATAAAACACTTCATTCTGATCTTAAGTCAAGCAAATACCATGCATACTATTATATATTAATTAAATATATACACAATAAAAATAACTTTTTAAATATTATTTTAAAAAATAGATATGATATGCCCTTTTGATATTTAACTAGTCTGGATAAATAGCAGAAATTATTTCTACTGCACTATATGATAGTTATATACAGTTTTTAAATAACATTGTAGTGACTTAAGATGTAATGTACTAAGTATATGAAACACTTAAATAAATATAAAAGAAAATGAAAATACGTTAACGTTTATGTTATTAAAGTATATTATTTAAACATTATATTTCTAATGTATGACAACAACAAAACCTTTTCTGCTACTAATGGCTTATACGGTTTTATAATACGTTGCATTCAAAGAAATTATAATAAGACTCTTTTATAACTTGATATATTATGGCCACTCAATAAAGACAGAATCATTTTTGTAACAGATCAACTTAGTTGTATTGTTCATAGACAGTAATACCAACGCAGAAAAATAATAACGAATAATTATATAAACAATACAGAAAAAGGAACGATATAAAAAATTAACTTGTTTGTAATGGAGGTATAGAATATAATATATTATATCGTTATATTTTTGATTATTATAGATTTTTCGAGAGAAAAATGATTTTCATACTAAGCCTTATATTATACCCTAAGAATGAAAAATCAAGTTTATTATATTGTTCTGAAAAGTGCATAACATTTTCCAGATTTTTTAATAAAATGCATATTTTTATGCAGATTTATCATTAATATCTGCGAGCGGTGGCCTAAAACTGATACATTGTCATTACAAATTATACCGGTTTCATATTGAAAATTTAGAAATACTAAGTATTTGTGGGTATTTTTTTTTTCAGATCTGGTAAAAATTCTTGAAAAGTAGCCACCGTATTACGCGCACGCGACCCGCAGTATATTACGCGGCGTATTAGGTAAAGCTGTGCTCACACGACATAAATCTGCCGTGAAAAAATATTGGATTCTACCAAAAGAACTTTCCATACTAAATATTGACGAAAGCCATGTGGGTGCTGTGCTGTCAGACGCACAAATGTCAAAAAAACTATCTTAGATAACAGGGTCTTTCTGACCCAGCTTCATAACCTACGAGTGACGTTGCAGTTTATGTGTAAAACGCCTGAATGCACGACAAATAAATGATATTATGACAGTATTCAGTATGATTCAGTATCATAATGTATGGAAGTTGGAGCGTAACATGGCCTTGCCATAACATTGATCTGTTGTGCGGGAGAATCGGGCTCACAAATATAGATTTTTGGATAAATTACTGCAAAAAATAATAATGCAAATTAATATAATGCTATATAAATATTTTAGATCATATACTCCAATTAAATGCCTTTTCTTCTCACAGCGCATAGCAACGTTTCATCTTGATTTAGACCAATAAAATATTTGTCGCATAATATAATATTATTATTATTATTTAAGCATATAAGCAAATAATATAAATTACTGAATATATTTGACGATGTTCAAAAACTCATGAAATTAAATGTGCAACTAAACTTATGAACAAATAAGTTTATGTTTCAAAATGATACGTTAAGTTTTTATATTACACGATCGTGAAAAGGTCTTAAGATTTATATTCTCCAACACGTGCACTTTTTACCTTGCCTTTACATCTGTGAGACAGTGACTGTAATAACGTACGCTACGGTCACCTTAGGCTATTATCGAGAATTGTCTGAATTTGACAAAAAATTATAAAAAATCGACGAAATAACACAAAATTGTTCGTCTGGCCTGAAATAAACCTTCATAAAAGTTGTCGTTGTTTTTGTCGGTTTAATAGAAAAAAATATTCGTGATCGTAACATTGTCATGTATCTTGTGGTATAATTATGAATAATGAAAGCAATGTAGAGATAGTGGAATTTGTTTTGTAAATTTGATATTTTTCGAATATAACGAAAATATTATATTTTAAACGAATAAGCATAATCATCACAGATCACAGATACTTAATTTTGTGAATCAAATATATTACAAAAAGACATGACTCATTCACCAAGACACAGATACACTTACAATCAGTGAAGAAATTAAAAAGAGTGCCCATAATTTCAAGACTAAAATTGACCACCATCCAAACGAACTAATTGCAAGACTTTACAACACCACACATAATATAAGATTGAAAAGAATACAATTAATAGATCTAACACATTAATCAATAATAAGTTGTTTTACCATATTATTTAAAATAGATGTGTGTATGTATGTGTAGTCTTTGTGTACTTGTTTATAATTGTATGTATATTTGAGTTTCTTTTTTGTTTCTTTATTATACCAAAATTAAAATATAATTTAGTACACTAATAAAAGGTGAACCACTGGGTTTTCCTTTTAAAATTTAATATGCTATTAGTCAAACTAATTACTCAATGTCTTTCCATTTAGACAGATTGTAATTTATAAGAAAAAAAATAAATATATATATATATATATATATATATATATTACAAAAAAGTAGCAAAATATTGAACGTAATTTTAAATTTGAAACAGTGATACTTATCACCTGAAGATATTCTAGTTGATATATATATCTTATATATAAAAATGGAGCTCTCTTTCAAATGTCCGAATAAAACTCGAAAACGGCTGAATCGATTTGGCCAGTCTTAGTCTTGAAAAATTCGTGCCAATCCAGAGAAAGTCCAAAAGGTGAGAAATTATTTCAAATCCGCGTAGAAACTTTTTATTTTTAATTTGAAAATTTTTGTAGAAGCGTAATCTAAATAAAACAATGGAAGGTTGCTAATCCGTGAAATGTCAAACGTTTTTGACAGATGATGTTCAACTACGTCCAATAGGATATTTTACGTGAATCTTATTTAAATATAGTTAAATTGTAGTAAGTAGCTTTGTTTGTAGTTTTATTTATATATAAAAACGTTAGTAAACGGGCCGCAAGTGTTACTAAAAACTCAAAATATCAACTCTTTTGAAATGTTAATATAAAAATGCACTTTTTGGCATTGTAGCACTCTTTTTTTGCAAATCATATTTTTCTTAAGCACGGTGATCTAAAAGATCTCATTTGTAAAATTATATACTCATTAGTATTTATAAAACATTTTCTAGGTTATATTATTTTTTATTTATGTTATTTAAATTCAAAACCTAAATTTGTTATCGATCAAAGGGACATTTTGCCGAATAACATTTCCCCAGTTATAATTTCTCAGAATTTATCGAAGAATAGATAGTAATATATGAAGATCCGGGGTTAAAAAGGTCCACCAGCTATGTGTCAAAAACAAAAAAAAAAGTAAAGTTAAGCTTTGTTTAACAAGGAATTGAAAAATAAAGGAAAAAGATGTATAAACTGCTATAACCTTGATTCTTATGACTTTGCTATCTGGAGATAAACTGTAATCTTTGAAAATCCATAATAAAGGTATTTTCTTCCGTTGGTAGTTTTTTAGCATTAGTTAAAAGTGGAATTATTTTGTAAAATACATTTAAAATTAAAATAAGACATTAAACCTGCTTGCCATCTGGCCGTTCCAAGTTACCCTGTCTATGGGGTAAAAAGGTCTAGATAACAATTTTTTAAAAGACAGTAAAAAAAGCACATTTCTACAATGATGAAGTAGCTGGCAGTTTTACTGAACGTAGTCAGATAATTATTCGTTTGGAATGTGTTTATTGTTGTGATATAATTGGTTTGCTTTTCATAATATAGTTTATATTTGCTGAACGCCAAATTGGAACTTTTGTGCCTCGCCCTGCTCTACATATAACTTTTTATTAAATTTACTTCAATTCATCTAATGTTACTTGAAACTGTTCAAAAAGCAGGTCAAAGAAGAAATACTTAATTCATTTCCTATCTGTCCTCGCAGAAATTTGAAAAGTTTGTATAAGCTCATTAGTATTATTTACAATTGTACACAAAATCTTGAATCAAAAAAGAATCTAATAACGTAATAAGTCGAAAGACCAAAAAAGCCTCGGATTGGATTATACCATGTGTTTTATAGAAAGTGTATAAAACTTCCAGTTTGATTGTTTTGATAAAATATAGACAAACTAATGGGGTTGATAGCATTCAAACAACATATCCTTATACACTTAAAGTATTAATATTTTTGATTCTCTAGAAATTGTTTAGAATATACCTTACTTAGCAAAGCAACGTTTGCCGGGTCAGCTAGTATATATATATATGTGTGTGTATATTCATATAGGGTGTTCCAGTTCGAAACTGCGTGATAGTCTTGATATGTAGAAATAGCAAAATAAATATTCTATGTAGTTTGAAAATTCTGAGCTTTTAAGTGCAACCTAGAGCTTTTGTAAAACTGTGACCATTTTTTAGTTATTACGCATAATTTTTATTTATCTAAATATTTGGTGCGCAACCGTAACATTGTTAAGATCACAAAAAAAAATAATGACAAAATTGGCCCAAGTTTTTTGAGAAAGACTATTTGTTGAAGTATGAATTTAGAATTTTCAAAATCGGTCAACTTTGAAAGGCACTCTTTAAAAAAAAAAGATGTAAGACAGTGCGTTGGCTAGTTCCATCAAAAGTTCGAGCTTTTAATCAGGATTATGAAATGGTAAAATACTTAACAGTTTAATAATAAAAAAATATGTTGAAAAAAAACAACATCAATGTGTTGTGAGCGTTATTTTCATATGAATGTGAATGTTTGACTTCTTAGTCAGGAATTGATCATATTTTCAGCTTCCCGAAGGAAAAGTTTGTTTCCATCAAAAAATCCAACTCGCTAATTTTATGTTTTCTCGACGTTTTAAGCCATTCGGAATCGAGTGAGACCAAATTTGGAAAAAGTATGTGTGTGTATGTGTGTGCGTCGCGCGAACAATTTTTTTTATTTTTTTTTTTTCATTTTACAAAATATTGGAATTCTTTTTTATTTTGTCACATTTTTCATGTTGAAAAAATTCAATATTTACTGTGAATATAATCATATTATAGCAATACTAATAAATATCCTGTTTATTACCTAGAGTAATTATTTATGATCTAGATTCCAATAATTCGACTTTTAATAGTTGTTTATAAAATCAATATTTGAATTATTGATATATTTCTTGTCAAAAGCTTATAAATAAAAATGTGCAAAGAAAGTTGACATCAACAGTATAAATTGATCAAATTCTTCATGACCAAAAAAACTGTATATTAAAGTGAACAGTAAAAAAATTAAAAATTGAAAAATGAATTGATAGAGATCCACAAGCAACAAGAGAGTTTTCAGCACAATTGAAAAATATGGTGTTCCAAATTATCGATTGTCAACTTTTCCTCATACACCCCTGAACTATACTTCAACAGTGTCAACATATCAGTGTATTCATATTAATGTATCCGTAACGTTTATGACAAGTTGTCGAAGATGCAGAATGAATGAGTTTTTTCCGAAGTTGGCGAATTTTTTGCCAACGATCGCCTGATCGAGGCGCGTTGCGGGCATGCGCGGCCACTTAAAGTAATTCGGACGTCTGAAATCACGGGATCGTAATGACCGTTATTATCCGGACGAGAGGAGAAACACAAAAATGCCGGTATGCTACACGCCTAATTGGTTTAGTGTCAAAACGAATTTTCGACGGATCGAAGGCGACATATGACGACCGGCCATTTGACTCGGGAACGAGCCTTGAGTTGCGACAGTAGAGTAGAGGAACAGGATTAGTTCAAAGGGCATGGGGACCATGATAGGTGACGTATCCTAAATACCAAGTACGTGTAGCTTTGGAATTGAAAATTAAGGATTTGAAAATTATGTAGAATGGTAAATACTCAATGTACTAAATAATAGATCTATACTTCAGCCTTATATTTTTATCGCCTCATGTACACATATTAACGTAAAAATAAAAAATAATAAAGTTGATTCACATTAGTCTTAAGTATGAAACGATAGCGACTGACAAAGTTCATTTACGCCACTGAATTTTATGCGAAATGTAATAAGGAAGAAATGCCACAGAAGCTTATAGAAATTTATTGAAAGTGTTTGGTGAAGTTACAAAACATTTGAAAGTGGTGATTCCGACCATTCTGTTCAGGGCGAGCATTTCTGGTTGACAACGATGTTGTTAAAGTAATGTTGGAGCAAAATTTATTTCTGACAACACTGGAGATCGCAGAAAAGCCTAGTTCAGCTCAACAAACCATTTCTAACTATATTGATTTATTGTTTTTGATATCAAATAAAAATTCTAATTTAAACTAACTCTTATCCAAAGCTTATAATTAAAAATATGCAGAGAAAGTTGACATATCAATAGAGCAAATAGATGCAAATTTTTCACGAAAAAATAACGGTATGTTGAAAGGATTGAAAATTGAATTGATAGGGTCGCACAAGTAACAAGAGAGAATTTTTCAGTAAAATTGAAATTTATGGTTCAGCTTAACAAACCATTTCTAATCATATTCGGAAGATAAAATTGGGGTCGAAGTATTCAAATTTCGCGCCATATGAAAAAGTCAAAGATCTTTGGATGATCGAGTTATCATATGCACATCTCTTCTTGCTCGAATCAAAATCTAAGCCTTTTTGAACCTGATGATAACTAGGAGAGATCATAAATATATATTTTTTAAAAATAACTAATAATTTTTGCCTAATTTCTCAATCAAAGCAGGAGGATATTAACTCAAACATGATACAGAGAAATATAGACTTGAACATGATCAAAATCATCCCAATTGTGGTCCTAATTCAAACACAATATAATTAAGATGATATAATTTTAATCAAAAGTTGATCATACCAAATTTACTTTTCTTTATTTCAATTAAAACAATGACTGTAATTACTTTCACTAAACACATTTTTATTTTAAAATATTCTTACATGACACATGACATATAGAATCTTCTGAATTTAGAAAATGTGAAATATTTAATTTCATACAGACAAAAATATACTGTTCATTATGCACCAATGGATTAAATGTCGCAAGTTATTAAATAAATCTAAAGAAGAATAAACAGTTTTAAACAGTTTAGTTATTATCAACGTCATTTTTATATTGATAGTGGTCAAAAAGTTGTGAATTTATGGAAGTTACAGATTGATCCATTCATTTTTCCTGAATTGTGTAAGAATTATTTACGATGTCCAAACAACAGCAAGTCCAAACTTGTCATTATTATATTATAACGACCTATAATGTTTTATTAAGAAATATACCATGTCCCTGTAAGATCTTTTATAGTCTTTGCATTCACTATATTTTGATAAATTTTTATAGGTACTTCATTTACATTCATTGAATGATTTGAGAGCTATAAACTATATACAAAAATCCACCCACTTTTACAACATTTAGATTAATTATCTACTACCAATTTTGATATTAAACTTTGTTGTAGAATGATATACGGTTTGATAATCTAACATATTATGAAATTTTCCAATTTGTGAATAAAGTAGCACAGAAAAATAACACAGCGAACTGATTTAGGTTGATAAAAAGAATTAAAATAGTTGATAAAAAACTTTTTTGAGTTATATAATATTATATGTAATATTAAAATTTACTTTACGATTACGTTGAATCATGTTTCTAATCAAACCCTTTCAAATGATCGAGCGCGTGATCAAATAAATTTCGTTATCGATCTTGGTTTATTACACAACCGGATTTTAACGGAAGCGAAGGCTGTAGAAGATTTTTTTCAGCATCCTCTATAGTACGCTTAATGTAAAATGTAAATCAATCGAGATCTATGCGGTTCGCTATTAAAACAATATGAATATCATATATGGAGGCATGCTCATTCAAGCATAGGCGTGAAACCAAATATTCTACGATATAGGTATATTGCTTTACCTAAGAGGGATGGACAACCTTTGATAAGTAAATATCAACAGAATCGATGATTTGTTAGATTGTCACTTGAAAGAAGAATTAAATTGCATTCTTCACAATCGGTCTGCATATGTTATCAAAACTGATTTAGAATAACTTGCTTTAGAAAATTTATTTTCAGTTGTTTCTGGTTGTATCATTAAAAGATGTATATAGATAATTACTTTTGAAGCTAGAAAAAAATCACCTAATGTATGAAGACAGTAAAGACATATATAAAGAGTTGATAGTGTTGATGTTGATCAATTTTAGTTGAAACAATACACGTAAATCAGTAAAAGGATATATTAAACTGTTTCTGAGAACTTGGGCAATTAAGCACTCATTTATAATAATCCGACTAAATTAAGGCTTTGCAGAAAACATAATTAATTTTTTAAGTAAACCAATATTTGATTCAGCTGATATATAGGGTGTATAGCTATTAGATGTTTTAATAAGATGGTGACAAGTTGACGACAAAAATCTCAAACTATTTTAGGCATATTATGAATCCTTCAAATATATTTTGTACAGACAATTAGTATACTAGAACATCATGAAGTACGTTAAAATAATATTATGAAATTTGAGATTTTGAGCTAAAATCTCATGCAATGAAACAGCATGTCATAGAAAAATTACTAATTAAAATATTATAACCAATCCAATCGTTGATTAAATATTTATGTTTGAATAATAAATTTTTAATATTAGTAGTATCAAATAAAATATTTTTGCTAGAAGGAAAACTAACATTCGTAAACATACGACTACGCATTTTACACGTTTTTTTTAAATTAAAGTAACAGTTTAACAGCTTTTAAAGGATAAGAAGAACTACTACAAATTTCAGTTCATTTTCATTATTAAAGTAATCATTAGTAAAATCCTTATGAAAGAGTTTGGAATATGCATTGCCTTTTAATATGAACCTATTCATAATTGCTATTCGCGCTTAGTTTAAATATCTTATTTTGGATACATATGCATGCAATAAATCGAAAAAAAGAAAAGAGCAATTACAGCAAACTTTAGTCACGAAGGTTGACACAGAATCCAGTGTAAATTTTTTATTAATACAAAAATAGGTTACAGATCAAACTATGATCAATTGCCTGATTTCCAGCGGTGGCAAAATCGATTCAGGCGTGGGCTAGTTCAAACTAGCCCCGGGATTGCTGGTTCGATACCAGCCGAGCCCGACATCAGGCAGCTTTGATGTCAAATTTCCACTTGAGGTTCTATATATATATATATATATATATATATATATATATATCAAACATAGCCTCAAGTAAAAATTGACTCTCGTGGGTATAACTGATTATATAATAAAAATGTCAACAAATACTTCGAGTAAACTTAATTAGTCGCAACTGGATTGGACAACTACTGAGTAACCCATTCAAAAAAGCCATGTAATAATTCGAAAACCATTACTGAATGCCCTAGTATGACATGTATAACAAGGTAATTATAAGTATAACAAGGAAGAAGCCTTATTTCCTCCTAAATATGTTATTCTTTCATTCAAAAAACATTTGCATAAATCAAAAGTGGATCAAAGTTATGGCTTACTGTGGATAAATAATAATCTTTGCTCATCGCTGGTTTCACCGACATTATTTATGGTTCTGTTCTGACGCGATTATTAACGCATCGTTCAATACGGTAATAAAAGATCCGAGGCTAGTTCAAGAAATGTGATACAGCCAATATGATATTGAATTTCATTTGAATTAACAATACCTTCAAGAATTTGTACACCTTAAGATATGGATGAACGTATATCAATATCCATACAATCGGGGTAAAATCAAACTAGATATTACTAATAGATATTAATGTTTAGTATCAATGATAAGGTGCACATACTATTTTGAATAACCAAAAACAAATCATACAAGTCGTCGAATGCAACACAATCAACTAGAATAAATCAACTCAACCTCGCTCGTTTAGTTTGTGATAAAAACATGCAAGTAAACTTGTGCAATTTGACAATGGTTTGATGTATCGTTATATTTAATTCCTTGATTATAACTTATGATCATCTCTCGATCAAGATGAAATATGCTTTTTGCATAATATGACCAGGAATCTAGATATGATCATGACATGCGTGGTAGCGCCTCTACGTCGCCTGGTTTTTTCTATCAAACTATATTTGCATTAAACTAGTTTTTAATAGCAACCATACAGGTACAAGCCAGGCAGGTGCTCTTTTTCAATGCTTTTGAAAAATGCAATGTTACTATGTTTAAATAAAAATTTATCTGAGTTATTACTAGGAAGTGCGAGCTGATTAATTTTTTATACATTTGAATCATTAGCGTTTGTGCAAGAACGCGTGTTTATGTGGAATTTAATACTATGCATGATCAGTCTGATAAGTGTATAATATTTTAAATAAATGTAATTAATAAAGAAATGGATTCAAAGCAAAATTCTACTTATTTTATTATGATATGTAGCGTTTCTACGGTAAACTAAACATTTTTTTAAATTGAATGTTAAATTAATATAGGTCAAGCTTTTATAGAGCTAATATTAAATATTATCATAAGTTGTATTGCAGTTTCATACTGATATAATTACAGTTCTGTATGACTTGTACAATATCTTAAATTTTATTTCAAAAATTTGTGGAAAAGTTATCAAGATAATATTGATTTTAAGATTATGCCAAGTTTAATATTTTAACCGACTGTACTTTTAGGGAACAAATATATGCACAAGTAATGTTTTTGAGACATTTCATAATAAATTTGTCTTTGATCAAATTTGTTTATTTTAAAATATTTTTATTTCAATTTAAAAAATTCTCAAGAAACAATGTATGTGAAAATCAATGTTTGATCTTTATTAAAATTCACAGTAGTATAAAAATTTATTCTGAATACTGAGTTATTTCATTGAAACCTGATACTATAATTTTTAAATATAAATGAATAATAATTAATTCCCTAAATTTATCATAGATTTTAAAACATCATAATTCTATCCTAACATGAATTGAAAAACATATTCTTATTTTAAAAAAATCTCGTTTTTAGTATCATTTTTAAAAATGTAATGCAACATATTTAATTTAAAAATCTAACATTTTAGTCTTTGGCTACGTCTATCAATAAATCAATGATAACTTACATTTCTCTTCCATGCAACCACAAAAATACAAATAATATATTCAAAAAATATATGCATTAAAAATGATTGTAAACATGCAATTTAATTCATATAAATTTCCCTCGTTTCAAATAATTAAAATTTAAAATTAAAAAATTGCACTCACCTTATCAGCTTATAGATATGGATTTTGTATGATCTTTCCATACCATACTTATTAATGATCAGAATTTTCACCACCTCTTGTAAATGTTTGTGAAACGTTCTTCTAATCACTACTCTTTTGAAAACTTTCATTTGATTAATCTGGAAAAAAATATACAATTTTAATCCAAAGAACTTACATTTGAGTTAGTGTTCTGTCACGAAAGCAGTATTTTACTTCGTATTTAGCGAGAAATCGACTTGGAAGTTATAATGATGCAATCATATGTACCTTTATAAAATATTTGCAATAATTCTTTGTGTTATTTATTCATAACATTAAATTTAGTAATACATGTAGCCACAATAAAAAATTATAAAAGCATCTATAAAATCGCCAAAATACAAGTTTCTTACGGTTTGCCACTTCCGTATAATACTTGCTACAATCAATGTTCAATTTAAAAGATTTTAATACTTATTGATTAAACTATATAAATTTATTTTCCAAACGAACAATCGGATAACACAAAGCCAAATCAAAAATAATAAAGTTCGATGCATTAATCATCGAGTAACGAATTGTCTGGATGTTCTTGGTAGCGAATCGCTTCTTTTCTGCGCCTCAGGCCCGAAACAACAAAGTGCAATAATATCAAGAAATAAAAAAAGTTGATCAAAAATAAAATTCATTAAAATATAAAACATCATTTTGGTAGCATATAGCAATATGCCTGTATAATCACAGCACACTGTAAACCAAGAGAAAATTTTTGTTTGAAATATTGGTTCAGAATTCTATGTTGGCAGTATTTGTTTGCGTATTTATACAAATTATTTCTTTATTTTATACAATAAAATCTACAACGGTTAAAAATACGATCTTTAAAAAATACGCAAAAATTATACAGAAACAATTATTCCTGATTTTTGAAAAATAATAATTTGAGTTTTAGAGAAAGGTAAGCACCAATAGAAGAAACAAAAAAAAACAGAATGAAGAAGTATGCAGGTGCTTGAAGTTAGTTTACAATTCTACTATAAAATAGACCAATCTTATAGAAAGTCTATGTCACGCTGCGTTTTCCATATAAAGTGGTACTAAAAACTGTCAAAATGATATGCTGTAGCTGTTTAATATTTTATTTACTTCAAACGCTTAAGTGCAAAGTTTTTTAAAAATGTGAATTTTTGACAAATATGAAATATGAATATTTTGATAGAATTTAAAATAATTAAAACCAATGCATATTTTTTCTGTATTCTAAAATGAAAGACAAACGTAGAATATTACATTTTTGGTCATTATTTCGGGGTGCCTGACTGAAAGTAAATCAAACGTTCATCCATATCATCAGAAAACTTTCAAAATTTCTGTTACCCTTGCTATAATAATGTTATCATAGATAAGCAAGCATGAATATTCTATTGTATTTAAAAATAAACTATAAATTATAATATTCGACTTTGAAATATTTATTGAGCTATAAATGTACATTTATATTTGCAGTGTACCTATATGACGCTAAGGTATCTGCTACCGAACGAGGCGCTATCATAATTAACTTCTGGAATAACTTGATTTTATTTCTTCACTTTACAAAAATCGCTTCGATTATTTTTAAATTCGTTCTTCGATAAAACGATCGCATAAATCTACTGGTCTTCTGAATACTTGCAAATCGTTCAGTCTATCAAATACATGTATATATACACACTATTATTTTCTTAACATTAAACGCTATAAATGCGAAGACCGGTAATATACAAAGTTTATTGGCTATACCATATTAAATAATGTAAATTATAGTAAAAAGGATAAAGGCTTAATATGATATCTTCATGTAATCCATGTCATCTTGCTTACTACTTACTTACTTACTAATATTTTAGCAATTTAAAGAAATTATTGTAGTTGCAGATAATGAAAGCCATAACATTTATATAAAAATAATTTGTCAATCAGTTTTATGCGCACAGTTGTGAGATAGTTTTAAACACATTTATGTAAGTTTTGTTTTTAAGTACATTATTTCATTATAGAAGATAAAAATAATATATATACACAAAACAGATCATAATTATTTTAGGCTTACCATATATGCATAAAATTCAAATTTGAAAGGTATAATTTGTTATTGGTAGTGTAAGGTACCTCATTATTGCACTCTTGCTCTCGATTGTTTGGGCGTATTAATTTCACAATCTTGTCAGATGTTGAGCGTCATTGTCACAGTCTTGTCACATTCAAACGTGTATCTGGCCTAAAAAAATTTATTTTGAGTTTTAATTTATTCAATTTGAAATGTCTATTTTACAGAGAGATAACGGAGAAAAATGCATAAGCCAGAAAAGAAAAAAACAAGCATGGAATAAAAAATTTGAAAAGTAAAAAGTTATCTAAAAATAAACAAGATAGGGAAAGAAAACAAATCAGATAAAATGCTCTTATACCATAGAATTAAGTGTATGGGCACCAATTAAAATATTAATTGCTGGTAATTAACTACTGTGTTGAACTAATAGCAAAATAACAATCAAAATAATCTATTTGTATGCAGTTCTAGTAACAGTTCTTATTAAAAAAAAAAAACAAGCAAAAAACATTTTTTGACTCTTTAAGCAATGCGGTCTACAGATCATATTATGCAGGAGAGCGCAGACTTACATCTTTCTGTCTTTAAACCATGTGTCAAAACCAGTATAGTTTAGCTGTTATGGCAACTGTCACTATTGTACCGTACCCTTAGGTACCACGGACACCCCTACTTAGAATAACTGAATCGAATGTCAACCTAATGATTGGACCAATTGGACCAATTGCACCGGGTATGATGATAACAATAATAATAATTTAAATATTAAATATTATTATATTATCTACTAATCGATATTATATCTATTTGTTTAATGATATTTCTCATCCCTAATACATACACGTCCTAGCTGAATCGAGCAAGTATCTTTCACGGCAGAAACCATAAAAGTTAAACAGCATCGCGATCATCTAAGCAGAAAGAGCGCGCTATTTGAAGAAAAAAAACGCGACAAAGTCATAGAATAAGGCAGGAAAACATATGCGACACGCGAACACCAAACGATGTTGGAAATTAAAAGTTCTTGGATAAGATCAAAATAAATCTTCAAACGAAAATTAGAAATTACAAATAAAATAATCTTTGAAAATTAGAAATTTTCGAAATGTTTGAGTTTTGAACATTGATTGTTTTGCTCTGAAAATAAAAATAATTGCCCAAAATATTTTTTTTAACTCAACTGACTACATCTTACTAAATTTTTTAACTCAAATATTTAAAATCTACAACTTTATTTTATTATTTAAAGCGATTTGTTAACTCCAGTTTTATATCCGAGCTAAATTTCTTGTAAAATAGCAGGGTTCACTAAATTAGATACCTCTTAAATTTATCATCGATACTTGAAAGTTTCACTCGAATAGTAGGGAAAAACATACAAAGTGGAATATATGGACAAAATGACACCGTGGACTCAATTAATAATTGGCTAGTTTTATTAAAGTTTTCGCGACTGTATACAGTTAAGAAAGCCACAATCATAATCCTGCCAGATGTTGAGCGTCATTTTAACAGTTTTATCGCAGTAATAGGATCAAACGCGTATCTTGCCTTCAAAATTTTATTTTGAGGATAGTTTTTCGTGTTTTTGGGACTTATTTATTGCTATCTATATTATTTCTAACAAAATCATTGAACTTATGCCAGTACTAATGATTTCGATCCATTTTATTGCAATAATCAGGTGTTTGGTAAAATTTAATTGATCATTAATTTTTGTTCAATTTCGGACAAAATAACATACTTATACAATGGACAAAATGTCATAGTACCAAGAAAAAAAGGCATGTCAAAAGTTATTGCCTTCTAACTTCTACTCCAAGTATGCTAGATTTGCTAAAATCAGATCAAAACATCCACCGGGAAAGATTTGCATTTGTTGCAAATGTTGAAAGTTCCAACTTGAAACCCTCTTTTTAACTTCCCGTAGGGTAAGTTATAGTAATCGCAAAAAAATCGAAAATGAAAATTTTTATATATCTTTACGTTTCAGAGGTTTCTGAATATTTTGGCATACCTTAGAAAAAATGGATGTATGTGTGTGTGTGTGTGTGTATGTATGTATGTATGTATGTATGTATGTATGTATGTATGTATGTATGTATGTATGTATGTATGTATGTATGTATGTATGTACGTGTGTGTATGTATGTGCGGATACAAATTTTCGTCGACGATTTCGGGAACACGGATCAACCGATTTGAATAATTCAAAAAACATTCGATTCGTATTGATAAGGAGACGTGCTGATTAGTTTTTGGCGAAGTCAGGTCTAGCCGTTCCAAAGATACGGGGCAAAAAGTGCCGAAAACGGTAACTCAGTTTTTAAGAGAACGGAGCGTCCGATTTTAATAATTCAAAAAACATTTTACTTGTATTGATAAGGTGAAGAACCGATCAAATTTTCATAAAGGCAGGTCCAGCGGTCTCGGAGATCTAATGAAAAAAGTAAAAAAAAAAGCCATTTGGCGGTCAAAAATGATCATTAGACATATGCACATCAAATTATGAGATATTTTATAGAGATTTTAACAATAAGTATAATTTTGGCTTACATTCCTATGGGTTCCGTACCAATGTTTACGCGTTAGACGTCGACGCGGCGCTTACGCGGTTTGATATTTCGTCTTTATGCAGTTAAAGCAGTACGATTGCTTTGAAAAAAAGTTTAGATCTTTCAAAATATGTCAAAATAAAGAATACATTTTTTTTTTCAAAAAAAAAAATTAAAAAAATTTTTTTCTTTTTCAAAAAAAAGTAATTTTTTGTCTAATTTTGTCAAAAATCTTATTTTTTCGAAGTAAATTTTTTTCAAAAGAATAATAATTTTTGGTACGGTAAGTTCCAGCAATTTGCCTTGAGGCACGATGCCTTAATTGCCTTAAGACAGAATTCCACTTACAGCTAGTTTCGTTTATCTATCTGAGCCCGGCAAAGATTGGTTACGATGTATAACTTGTACCCCTTGAGTTCATGCTTCATGTGCTAATACCACAAAGAACACGAAACGATAATATTGCTTTTATCCTTAATAAATATGTTATTATAGTTCCTACTTATTATTAGGTAAAATATAAATTGGCTATTTTATTGTTAGCTAATGAACCAAAGATTAGTAAATCCGATTGAGATTGGTTATAATATCATCAAATAAATTAATACCCTTAAATACCAAAACGCCGTGTCATTTTGCAGACATCTTTTAGACCTGTCATAAAAGAATTATAAAATATAAATGGACAACTTTAATATGTTCAATATTTTACACAATAAAATTACAATATTCTGCTATATTATCTTGCCTGCTATCATTCTCCAACTTCCTGTAAATGAATAAATCTATTTTTTACATCACTGAACTTGCACGGCCAAATATTTTAACAGAACTGTCAAAAATATTTAGCTGCGGCGTAGTTGAAGGTAGTTAAGGTAGTGTACCCGAAGACGAAAGATGTCATTACTGTAAAAGTGATGCCTATCAATTATTATCAATTTAAATCATAACTTCATAGATTTAAAAAAATATACATATGTAACTTCTTAGATAATATGTTAATAAAAAAAGCGAAATTTTAATTGCCCTGAATGTGTGCTGTATTGTGAACGTATGTGAACGAAATTCACAAAGCCACAACGAATTAACCAAAAATACAAATTTAAAAGTGTCCTAGATATTATTTGATAAAAGGAAAGAATTGTAAAATATTTTTTTTCAGATTGAAATATTCGATTAACTGGGAACGCAAATGGCAAACTTTTTAGAGAATACTATGTTTATTATTTTGAGGAGGTAAGCATTTGGATATTTTCCATTTTATCTTTATTCTTGTAGAATTTTGTGAACTTCTTATATCGAGGTAAATCTACAAGAACACATACACAAAAAACTGTACAAAACTAAAGTTGTCAATATTTGTAACTTTCAATATATTATTTGCATTATCAGATTTTATCTTAATACTATAAAACCACTAAATTTACACTTCTCAAAAAATTCAGAACTGAATGGACAAAAAAATGCAAAATGATTTTAAAAAAAAAGACATTATTTATTATTAGAGGAATCTAAATATAAATAATAGATATGTTTCTCAGATATTATATATTGAAATATATTAATTATGTAAAAAAAAGCTAATACTGTTTATCTGTATATAGTAAAAAATTAGAATAATTATAGATGAAAGGCAGGAGACAAAATTCGTAGTGTGGCGGACATAGCTGATGGTTAGCATGTCCGACTCACATGCCAGAGATCGTTGGATCGATTCCAGGCACTTCATAATAAAAATAATGAATTGTAATAACGAATTTGTATATGGTAATATAGAATTGTAATTGAATAAGTTAGTATGTATAACTAAAAAAAATAGTATCAAGCTAAAAAAATTAGAAGATGACGCAATAGCATTAGTAGCAAAATGAAGATGGATTTAGAAGAAAGAAGAATGAGTAAAAAACGAATTATTAGAAGAAGTATTTGAAGTAAAATAATGTCTTGAGTTAGAATTTGAAATGTTGAGTTAAAATTGATTAGAATTAGAAGTAAGAAATAGAATTAAAAATAATGTTGAATAAATACAGAAATGTTGTAGGTGGCTAAATGCTCCATGTAAGCGAGGCCAATAAAAAATAAAAAAAAAAAAAATTAAAAAAGAAAAATTAAAAAAAAAAGTTCGTAGTATGGCATGAACAAAATATAGCGTCTATAAATAATATATATATATATATATATATATATATATATATAATAACATTATTAATAGGGTATTAGATTATAATAAGCGGATCTTTATACTAAGTTTTTGATATTTTAGAGACTAACTAGAACAAACATTTTACATATGATTTTAAAATTTCATTACCGCTGGCAATTTCTCTGGTCATCGAACACTTAATCGCATGTAACCTTCGTTTCTAGTAGCAATTAACTCTCTAATTAATAGTTAATTTAGTGTTTAGTATTTGTCGTTAACAGATATTTTAATTGCCGTCATATTTATTGCATCCGAAGACAGCATGACGGCAGCTGGGACATAATGTTTTAGATAGATAAAACGATACGAGCATTCTCGCAAATTTACGTCCTTGCTGAAAGATATACATGTCGATATTTAACTACGTAAGAATGTTAATAAACAGAAGCTTTTCCTGTTGGCAAAGTCGCGAGAGTAATAAATTCAACATTAATACCGAGACGGGTATTAAATGTCTCTATACTATAGGCTCTCTTAACTTTAACTTTACGGAGACGACACCGTGTATATATTAATAGGGTTGGACAGGTATTCGGATATATCGACACTGATATTCGGCCTCGATAATGCATCTCATCTCGATACTCATCTAAAAGAACTAATAGACTTCTAGAAAGAACTAATCGCTTCAAGAGATATGCAGAAAGTAATTTGGCTGTTTTACCCATGTAAGCTCTCAAAAAATAGTGTATTAATAAGATTGATAACATTAAAATTTCATTTATCCCACTTGTTGTACCATGATTAATTTTATTAATTAATATCTTTATCAGCTTCAACTATTCTTGCAGAACCTAGTGCTTTACCCATATCAAAATTAGGGACCGAAATTTTGCAAACAAGTTCCAGCAAACATATTTTACAGTAATTTTTTTAAAACTTTGAATAGAAATATCTAGTGAGTAATTTGGCTCATTAAACCATGTAAGCTCTCAAAAAATAGTGTACTAATGAGTTTTATAATATTAAAATTTCATTTGTCCCACTTGTTCTAATATGTATAATTTGGTTAATTAATATCCTTTATACCTGTAAAGTAGCTGAATATACTGTGTGTATGGTTTGCTATGTACATTAAAACAAAAAAAATAATATCTTTATCTTTATCAAAGTTTTGCAAACAGATTCTAGCATACACATTAAACACTTTTTTTTAAAAAAAAATTGAATAACATTCTGCCAAAATTCAGTATTTTACACCTCTTTGTCTAGGCTTGTATCAAAATTATAATTAATATATCATTTTATACAATTAAATATTATGTTAAAATTGAAAAAAAACTTACTTAATATCTTTTATAAATATGAATATAAATATGAATTGGAAATTGTACATCAATACTCTGGACTTATAGGTTTGGGCTGAACACAAAGGCCCAATTTGAGTTTCAGCAATTATATTGTGAAAACCAAACCAATTATATCACAACCAATAACATATATCAAACAAACAACTATCTGACTATGTTCAGTAAAACTGCCAGCTAATTCATCATAGCAGAAATGTGTTTTTTGTGCTGTTTTTCAATAATTTGTCACCTGGTCCTTCTAACTAAACCATAGGCGTTTGCTCCATGAAACGGTCATGGAGCAAACAGGTCCAATGTCTTAATTTTATTTTAAAAGGACTCTACGAAATATTAGCCACACTATTCAAACAATGCAAAATTTAAATTTCATGGGTACTATTTCAATAAATGATATGATATTTATTTTAAAATACTTATAAAAAGTATAATAAGATATGTGAGCATCTCTATTTAAGTATATTGTAATTTTTTTTTTGCTCTATCAAATCATTGTTTATATTTTTAAATTTTATTCTATTGTTTTGAAAGATTTAGAATTAACATTTAACATTGAGTTCGTTGTTTTAAGAAGTAAGAATGTGTTACAACAGTGATATCAATATAGGATACCATCATATGTATGTATGTATTTAAAAAGTATCAAGAGCAAAATATTTGAAAATGTTCACATGAGTTTCTTACTGTATTGTTTTTATTCAAAATATAATATTTGAAACATTGATACGTCCATATCATTCATTGTCAGATCGAATTTTATACTAAAATATACCGATATATCGATATAATCAATAAATATTTCCCATCCCAAGTACGAATGCATATATGCAGGAACGTCGATGTGTGCAAGTTAAAGTTTTTATGAATCGATCTGATTATCGTCATACCGGTTTAAGAAGCCGCATATCTATCGGTGAAGGGCAGAAGCGAATTAAATGTGTCACAAAATTACTTAAATATCAGCTGATACTTTTTTTGTGAGTAAATCTAAATTGAGTTCATATTTCACATATATTCTCAAACAAAATACTTTATATTTTCATATCTGCTTTTCCTCCCTGCGAACTGTTCAAAATTATATGATAACTGGAATGTTGCCTTCAGACAAGTGGCACATTTTTTTTGTTATACAAAATAATTCCAATTTGTAATGTTTGAATATGATGCAAGCTTGAAAAATGATTGTAAAAAATAAGAATTCAATCGATCATCATGCACTAATAACTTTAATTGATATTAAATTGATCGACCAAATTGATTACCTGATAATTGTGAATGCTGGTAAAAATTAAAATCACTAAATAGTTTATTTGAGTGTTCATAGTATGAAATGCTTAAAACTATTCTCGCGTAAAACTAATCAAATAAATTTTTTGTTGAACCATATCTAATGACAATAAAAATAATTATTTCATTTATATGCCCTTCCTGGAATATGGAAAGAAATATGCCTTTCCTTTTATAGAAAATGATAACATCTATTTTAATAATTTAAACAATGAATTGGCTAGTCCTACATGATTTTTAGATATTCACTTCTTCTATAATATTTTCAAACATTACTATTTTCAGGTTGACCACGCAAATAACTACTTCAATTATTGATATTGAGTGTTTTAATAATAATAACCAAATCAACCATCTTATTAAATCTTCGCCTTATTAAAAAGTTTAAATTATTCATATAAAAGCCTAAACTTCACAAGAATCGATGAAGACACAACAAAGTTCCTTAGTTTTAACAGGTTTACATTAAGATTTACATTTAGGAACCAATTTTCCTGTAGAATAGACGCTATTTCATGCTTCTTTCTTGGTTCTAAAAACTGTGAGAATGATATGTACTTGCTATCAATCGTTTTATACATAAAACCTAAGTTTATGTATATGTTATAAATGCACAAAGAGTATTTAGGTTGCCATAACAACGCTATGTTATTATCTATTTTATCAGAAAATTCGTCACTTAGAGTAACTGTACTGAAATATTTTTATCCATAAATTGTAATATTAAGGGATATAATTTAGGGTCAGCGATATCATTCACACATTCTCTGAATAATAAATTATGTTACTTAGGTAATGAAAAATGAATAATATTAATAATATGATAAGAATATGTATATTATTAATATGCTTATAATTTTAATAATATGTTTTGAAATCGCACTAAAAGTAAAATTGCAAAGCCAAATCACGTTACAGAGACATTTACGTAGTTAAATAATGTGTTTTTAATTGGTTTTCATACGTTTACATAGAAAAAACGCTTTATCGATTAGATAATTTAATTAAATTTGCGAAAAGAACATTTCTTTTTCTGAGGTTTCTCGCTTATTATTCCGCCGTACAGCATCGGTGTCTCCTCTCCTGCTACGCAGAAAGCAATCATTTGTTGCATTTGTCAACTATAAATGATAATATAAGATGTTGAGCAATTAAAATGAGATTTATTAATCATAATTAGTCCCTCCCTGAAAAAGAATGAAGCATTTGCGTATGTCACATTGCATTTGTTAGTATTGGTAGGATATTCATCAAATATTTTCTGCCCGATATGCCGTCGAGAGCAAGGTCGATGGCCACTGTTCATATATTTTATATATACGAGATCGGATGCCTTTTCGCCAGGTATGTTGAACATTTAATTGAAATAATAATACAATTGATCTAATTCAATACCTACTATTGATTTTTGAAAACTTACGGCACCAAACAATTTTTTCCTAACTATTAAATATATTATAAAAAATTAAACAAATCAAATATATTATAATAAAATCATATCTAAATATAAATATCTAAAATCTAATATAAATCTATAAAATATGATTTTTAGCATTTCGCGTTTGTGTTTTTTCTACTTTTTAAGTCATTTTAATTGATTGAATCGAAAATTTAAAAAACGTTGGTTATGTGTCGTTTTTAATTTTAATTTTAAACTTTCTTAAAATTCGTACATCAATTTTACAACATTATATATGAAAAGGTGCTATCGCAGTGCAGCGATCCTTCACACGCTGTCAAATCAAATTTACCTGTTAAAGTAGCTGAATGTACCGAGTGTATAGTTTGCTATGTAAAATAAAACAAAAAAAATATACAAACTGCCGTTTTATTTAAAATTTCTAATAGTTTGGTGCAAACATGAGTAAAACAAGGAATTAACTACTAATTTCATTAAAAAATAATCAATGGTAACAAAAATTACGTTCTACTAAATTAACAAAAGCAAAAATAACTGTTAATTAAAAAGAAATGGTTTTACTCAGGTTAGCACAAAACTATTAGACGCGATTCTAACTTTCAAATTCACCGAAAAACATTTTCTGTTAATTAACTAATACATAGTTGATGTATTGGATAATTGATTTTGTTCATTAAAATACATATCATTCATCGAAAAACATTTTTTTAAATAACCTTTCGTAGATCGCAGTTTGCGTTACTATTGATTATTTCTTAATGAAATGAGTAATTAATTCCTTGTAATTGACAGAAAATGTTTTTTCGTGGATCTAATGATAGGTACTTCAATGAACAACTTCAAGTCTTATACGATACCTTAACTGTCCTAATATTATTCAGCTATCTTAGACCTGCACTAAAAAGTTTTTACTCATCAACATAGGATTTTTTTTACCTACGGGTTCTGGAAATGCACCAAAAATCATGGATCAAGTCCTTGCAAAAAAAAACAGTTATTTATAAAACAGAGTAATTAATTCCTTGTAATTGACAGAAAATGTTTTTTCGTGAATCTAATGATAGGTACTTCAATGAACAACTTCAAGTCTTATACGATACCTTAACTGTCCTAATATTATTCAGCTATCTTAGACCTGCACTAAAAATTTTTTACTCATCAACATAGGATTTTTTTTACCTACGGGTTCTGGAAATGCACCAAAAATCATGGATCAAGTCCTTGCAAAAAAAAACAGTTAAAAATTTTTAGACTCATCACAAGCGCGTCATGGTATCAATTCAAATCGTAGATAATGATTTCAACATAGAAACAGTTCCAGAAGTAATTAGCGCTAAAGAAGTATATCTCACTCTGCACTGCTTCATAACTATGTAAACATATGCTTTAGCACTCGAGTTTTCAAGATATAAGACTAAAGAAGAAACAACCAGTAAATCTTCTTTGGAAGTAGTGATCCTCAATAGAGGATTGTCTACAGTGAATATGTAAGCATAAGCCATCTACCGTTGTTGTCGAATTCTTTAGATAGAAAACTCAAGAAGAAACAACCAGTAGAAATTCTTTAAGTAAGTACCATGGAGGATCGTCTACCGTGACTATTTTTTTATACTTAAGTAACATACTACTTGAGTTACATACTTAGCCAAACAAGAACAACAAAATGTTCTGCTTGTTGTTCAACAATGTACAAGAAAAATATAGGATTTTTACGAATATGACAATCGATTTGGCTTAATCATCCTATTCCTGAATCCAAAACTTCATATTTTTCAAGTATTTGAATTAGCCTATAGATACCTACTCATTATCAACTTCCCGTAGGGTAAGTTATAGTAATCGCAAAAAAATCGATAATAAAAATTTTTATATATCTTTACGTTTCAGAGGTTTCTGAATATTTTGGCATACCTTAGAAAAAATGGATGTATGTGTGTGTGTGTGTGTGTGTGCGTAGTATGTATGTGTGTGCGGATACAAATTTTCGTCGACGATTTCGGGAACACGGATGAAGCAATTTGAATAATTTAAAAAACATTCGATCCGTATTGATAAGGAGACGTGCTGATTAGTTTTTGGCGGAGGTAGGTCTAGCCGTTCCGAAGATATGGGGCAAAAAGTGCCAAAAAACGGTACCTCAGTTTTTTATAGAACGGAGCGTCCGATTTTAATAATTCAAAAAACATTTTACTTGTATTGACAAGATGAAGATTTGATCAAATTTTTATAAGGGCAGGTTTAGCGGTTTCGGAGATATAACGAAAAAAGTAAAAAAAAATGCCATTTGGCGGTCAAAAATGATCATTAGACAAATGCACATCAAATTATCAGATATTTTATAGAAATTTTAACAATAAGTATAAATTTTGTTTACATTCCTATGGGTTCCGTACCAATGTTTACCCGTTAGATAGCGACGCGGCGCTTACGCGCTTTATATTTTGTCTCTATGCATTTAAAGCAGTACGATTGCTTTGAAAAAAAGTTCAGATCTTCCAACATATGTCAAAATAAAGAAAACATTTTTTTTTCAAAAAAAAGATTTAAAAAAAAAAATTAAATAATTTTTTTTTCAATTTATTTTTTTCAAAAAAAAGTAATTTTTTGTCAAATTTATAGTTTCTCAAAAATCTTATTTTTTTGAAGTAATTTTTTTTTCAAGAATGTTAATCGTTTTTAAAAAAAATAATAATTTTTGGTACGGGAAGTACCAGCAATTTGCCTTAAGGCACGATGCCCTAATTGCCTTAAGACAGAATTCCACTTACAGCTAGTTTTCTATTAAAAAATAAAAAATAAATGTGTGGTATTTGTGCATATTGTTTATAACAAAATCGTTCTAAAAGGTTCCGTAGACCTGCTATCAGTTCATTGATATAGCGCCACGTTAGCACGCGTTAGCCGATGCCGTCGCTAGTGGCGTGCGTGCGTCTATCGCTCTATTCCTTTCCACTGGAAGAAGTCTTCTTGGCTAGGTGGAAGTTTGATGACTCGCGCTTACTACTCTCGGTAGCAAAATGGCAAAATAGCAAATTGCTCGCACGCATCGACGTAGAAAAATTAATAACGAACGCATGCTCAGAATTCAGTTTGATTAACAGAAATCAGATACAACGAAGACAATTTGTAGAAAGATTCTTGATCTTTGCTTTGGAGATCTTTCTTCATGCAATTTGTATTGCATAGCAAGCTTTAAGGATATAATAAAATATTTTAATTAAAATTCAAGTAGGTTTGTTATTAATGCCTTAGTTTATAAAGATAATATAAATTGCGTTTTAAAACTTTAGAATATATATAGGCGGTATATTCTAAAACTGTAGAATATAGGAAATTTGTATTTATATAAATAAATGTATTTGATTTTTTTAATCTAAATATACTTTAGTCCTACTAAAGCAATTATACTGTGAAAACCAAACCCCAACAAATAACACATATCAAACACACAACTAACTGAATATGTTCAGTAAAACTCCCAGCTAATTCATCGTTGTAGACATGTGTTTTGTTTCTGTTTTTTTTCACAAATTTGTCACCTGGTCAGGAAGCAAACAAGTTCCATGACTAATTTTTCATTTTAAAGAGATTTTACGAAATAAAAGATACTTTATTCTACCAATGCAAAATATAAATTTCATAGGTACATTTCTTACAGAAATAACCTTGTATATAACCTGGATCTGGTATTTTGTCAGAAATATTCATCAGCAGAGTTGGAATAACTATTTATTGAAATCATCTCCTATAAAAGGAATTGAGGTCTCGTAAACTAAACAACAGTGCTCACGACCAAAATAACTAACAACGAAAGAAACTACTTTTGTTATGGATTTTTAAACAATGCCGTTTATCTCCCGATAGCAATGTCATAAGTATCAAGGTGATGGCTGGTAAACATCTTATGCCCTCTACTTGCAAATATTGTTGCTTCACTTTACTGGTTTTTAAGATATCGATGGTGAACCTTTCTACCCGCAAACCTTTAAGCCCCGCCCTACCTAGCATACTATTCTATGATATAAAATTTATTCTTAAATATTGAAAAAATCCTATATGTATGAAGGATTTGCAGTTTGGTTAGAAGATCTTTGTTTCATTTCGTTGGAGATGTCGAAGATATTTTTTTTGTTAAAAAATATTTATAACGCAATTTTGTAACTTGAATTTATCATTTGTTAGTAAAATTATTTAAACAATTATGCTGCAATCAAAATATTCAAATTTTTCTCAAAATATCTAGTAACTATAGTGACGATTCTAATAAAAGATTTCTATGTAATCATAATGCAAAATTTTAAAATCATTATTCTATATTAAATTTATACTCTAATTACTCTAATATATCATTATACCAAAAAATCTGAGATTTGTAAATTTTATTTAATAAAAGTTTTTGAAATTTTTTTTAAATGTGAAAAGTTTGAAGACAATTGAAAGGTTATTGAAGTGATTTGTAAAAATAATACCTATCCTATACATTAAGTTATTATATATAATTTGCAACGTGTAATTACGTATGAGGACAAGATTAGTTATTAAGGCGTTACTCAACTCTATAATTAGTATATACAATAAATGAAAATAATAGTTTTAACGACATTTGATATTGATAAACATTTAACAAAAGTATTAACAAATGTTTATTTCGCAATTCTTACTGGGAAACCTGTCAACAAAACCTAAACGTTGAGGTGATAAACCTTTCTAAATACGTTTGTAGATAACTATTATCAATTACTAATAGCAAATAAATGAAAAACATGATTATTTATTAAGAGTGAGCCATGTCGATGGGCGCGATATCGCGAGTAGCATGGTAGTCGTTTAGTAGTACATGTCGCGTGCTTTTGAACGCACACAATTATAAATATATGAGATCAGCTCTTACAATTAGATCAGGGGTTATCAACACGAAAAACACCTTGAATGTAAAGGTTAAGCCGAAATTTGAATCTATTTTGACCTTTTTTTTAACCGAAATATCGCCTGATGCTTTGATACCTAATAATAACATCTTCGTGTGGTCAAAAACATGTAGTAACCTTATAAAATAATCCATAATAAATTAGTATCTCAAGTACTAAATCTAAATCTTAAAATTTACCAACAAAATCACACAATGGACGTATGACTTTTTACTTATATCTAACAATATATCATATAATAAAATTTTGTCAAGATATCATCTGGATGATTGATTGATTGCATACAAATTGTACTTTGACGAATATATAAGAAAAAAGGAACAGATTGCACCTCTTTTTGATTTACTTGATAATTATACACTAAATGATTACTTCTTTTAATTTTTTGTATTAATAAAATAAATGTTGTATAATTTACTTTCATTTTTAGTCATTAAGAACTAACAATTTTATTCATTTACATAAAGATTTTAAACATTAAACACAAAACTTACCATTTAGATTTTCTACCGATATTTATTGATGGGCATTAAAATATGGAATTTAATCAGTTTCAATATATTATAGAAAAGCGATGGTAAATATCTTAAAATTTTAAGCTCTGTAGAAACAACTTGATCAATTAATAAATCAATTGCTTTAAAAATTACGTCAATTGAGCTTTGAAATTTAAAAGACTTTGTAAACATTTTCAAACACAGACGTAAAAATATTGGAAACTTCATAAACTCACATAACACTCACTAGTTTTGCAAGGAAGACAGCCAAAACTTTTATTGCATTTAATAATATTATTTTTAAAATTTAAAAGCAATAAATAGTTAACAGTTTTTTTAGAAACATAGTTTTTATAATGAGTAATCGTCTACCACAGATACAAAACAAATAATTTTGAACATTCAAAACCATTCGACAGGTATGATTTAGGGTTAATATTAGTTAGAGTTAATTTTATATATTTAATATCGACCAGTCGGGCAGTTTTTAGAATTAAGGGCTATGAATATTGCTTATATAAACATATGTTATTTTAAGTTTGAAATATTTATAAAATATTTATTTACACTGGATCAATCCCAGGCACTGCCAAGTCCGATATCAGGCAGCATTGACGTCAATTTTCCACTTGAGGTTATAGATCTCTAATATAGGGACTGATTCAGCCGCATAACAGACCAATGTTATGGCAAGGCTATGTTATAAAAAACTTTCCATACAAATTTGTTCTAAATATTGACAAAATCCATGTGGTTGCTGTGAAGTCAGAAAATTTTCACACGTAGTTAGAAAACCTAACTTAGAAACAGCACTCATGTCAAAAAAATGATGTTAGATAACAGGATCTTTCTGACATAGCTTCATAACATATGAGTGACGTTGCAGTTTATGTGTAAATCGCCTGAATGAACAGCAAATACATGACATTTTGACAGTATTCAGTATGATTCAGTAGCATAATGTATGGAAGTTGGAGCGTAACATGGCCTTGCCTTAACATTTGTCCGTTATGCGGCAGAATCGGTCCCACAATCTCAAGTAAAAATTGCCTTTCGTGGGTAAGGCTGCATGTATAATAAATATGTAATCAAATACTTCAAGATAGTTAATTAATCACTGGATTGAACAACTACTGGGTTGCCATCCATTCGAAAAGCCAGGTAATAATGTCAAAACAATTACTAAATGTCCTGATATGACAGATTGCAATTAAAAGTATAACTAAAAAATATTGAAAGTCTTTGTCATTTAAAATTGTCTATATTACAAAGGTTTTGAACTGCTGTATTGGATAGATACAGAAACTAGCTCTCGTTATTTTATGATTATTTACAGATCCTCATTCTTGCTCGCAAGCGAACGATCGTTAATATTCCACTGTTGGAAAAAATAAAAGCCGAGCCAGTACCATGCGCCTGACATCGTAAATATCATTTAATATCGTCGGTCACAAACGACTCTGCAGAAAATTAGTCGTTATGCGTAAAGAAATAAGAGGATGGCGACTTCTACACACTGACTACTGCGTTACCTGTCGTTTTAATGGCAGCATTAAAAATGATAATATATTAATTTCAGCTATCAAATTAAGATATGTTAAAATAACATTAAAATTCTTCGCTCTATTGGGAAGACATGATTGTAAACGGCCTTTTACGATGCTGGAATATTGAATGATTAGATAAGTATAAATAGCACCTGTTATTTTAAGCATGAATATGTCTTTAATGATATAATTAGTAATTTTGCTATAATCAAATATAAATTTGTTAGAATGCTCCGGTAAAGAATAAGCATCGAAGTTCTCGAAGGAATCAAAATAAATTATTCTAACATTTAATTATTTTTTTCAAAAAAGTTCTATACTTTCAACATTTATAAAAGATTAATATATGTTGGTTTATTTATCTTATATCGTTCGTAAATTGCATCGCCCATACTCCATACGAATTTATGTGAAAATATTAATTAATTAACAAATTAATTTATTATAATTTTATATATCTAATTAAAGTTCTTTAAACGAATATTTCCACACATATAAAAATTTTAAAATGTTATTTTTGTTAAAATTTATTACTAGTACTAACTGTATTCCACAAATTTAATTATTAGTCGCAGTTAGGTTATAGTCCCCTAGGCGTTTATTCAAAGACTATCGACATAGATAATTGAAAATATTTTTTTTACTAAAAATAATTTTAAAAGTAAAAATAACCACAGAATTCAAGTTTTCACTTGTATAATAATATTATTCGATTTAAGATATTTGATTTTGTACGAAACGATTCCTAATACAATGTGACTCAATTTATTGGAAGATGCTATAAAAAATTAACACTTCCTTCTCGATTTTTTCAGGACCAGTTTCGAAAAAGACTACTACAAAATCATCCATCAATTCAACATAAGACTTAAACCTACAACAATATGAATTGAATTTAATCATTTATATGTGGATATTATAGTATCTATTACATATTCATGTAGTTTTCCTCATTTCAAAACGTTAATCAATCGTTTTTTTATTAAGTCAATATATTTATTTTTATTTTTAATTACTAATAAAACTTACATGCTTGTGTGAAAGAGTTAGAAGAATTACTTTACCTTTAGCTTTAGGATTTTTGAAAATCTCAAATATCAAATAAGGTTAATGTATAAGTTCTATTTTAACACTTAAAAAAAATTAATGAGGAAGGAATTAAAAGAAAATAATTATTAATAATAAATAGTTATTGTTAACGTTTTATTATAAGGTAAAGTAATTCTTCTAACTTTCTGTAACTAGAAGATTTCTGTACTTAATTGTGAATACATTCCATTTTTCAGTCTCAACGAAGATTTTGAAGAAGAATATCAAAACTTTGATTAATTTAAATCCATAAGATTATATACATATCATCAAGGTATTTTTTTTAAATCATTATTAATTGATTATTTGTCAGGTTTATTGTCGTTGTATGTTGTTTTAGTTTTATATTAGTGTAATTTTTTTCACTGTAATAAGTTTAATCCTATATTTAAATCAATATAAAGCAAAAAACTTTATAATAAATTTCAAATAATCAAAAACATTTTCCTAACTTAAACCTTAGAAAGAACCGCCGTCGAATGTTTTCATAATTTTATAATTTAAACGGCTGAACAAATGTCTGTATATCATAATTGTATCTTAACTCGCGCAGTGCAATACTGCCAAATAAATAACTATATATACCTGTTATTAAAGAGTTGTAAGACGGGGAGGATCTGAAGCTTCTCGGGGAAGTCGACCTGGCTTTCAGGTCAGGTCGGCCACTTGTCATGAGACAACAGCACTCGGAACACAGTGTGTTCAAATTGAAATACAATCCAGTGGATTATAATGAGTTAAAAGTATAACAAATAATATAAATCTGAAATAAAAATAAGATATATAATAAATAAGAGTGCAAGTCCTCAGGCAGTATCAAGTGGATTAGCTATCCCGTAGTGTACTGAGGGCGATACCGCAGAAGAGATGTTGACCACCCCCTTTTGCAAAAAAAAAATAAATAAATAAAATTTAATATTATTTAGTATTTTTTTATATTTTTAGGTTTTTCTCTAATATATGTAAATAAAATATGATGTAATATTTATAAAAAAAAAAAAAATGAGATAATGTAATTCTATTTTGCGGTGCAGGTAAATTGTTGTAATAAGTGTTAGCCAAATTGATTTTCTAAAATCAATAATTTATTAAAACTTTATTTGCCATGTCAGTTATATATTTCTGACGATTCATAGATATCCAACGCAAACGATACATTTTCAGTATGTTTCGAAAGCTGGCCTATCAGGAATAATACCTGAAAATCTTGTTGTATCTTGTATGGATGCGTCAGACATATAAGACTGTCACGGCTCATCGAGAATAGAAAATTAATTTAGAAAAATGTCAGTCACATATCTGTGACAGAAAAAATAATATATTTCCAGGAACTTTGGCAAAAATATATTTTTTCTTCGATTTGCATTATGTTTTGATACATTTTTAACTAAATTAACTAATAAAGTTACCATAGCCCATGTGAAATTTTTTCTGGTGTTATCCTGGCGATTAACGTATTAAATATGATCTATTTTAATATCAAACATCCCAATGAATAAGTTAATCAACATGTTATTATTTTATGAGTGTCGTTTGAACAAATAATATTTTTCCAAACAAAATTTTTATTAACATCCTCAAAAGCTATGAAGAAAAAGTTTATATTTTCGCTAGAAAATCCGAATGCTATTTATGTCGCGCTATTCTGAATCATTCGAGACCAAAATTAGAAAATGTGTGTAATTGTGATTATGAGTTAAAATACAATCTTTCACCAATTAACACTCAAAAGTCATTTGGTAAGATTCGATAAGAATTTTTGTTGATTAGTTTTGTAAGCCGATCGACTGAGCCGTTTCTTTGAAATTTTTAAGAATCGTGCTGATTACTTTGAGAGTTAAGCTTAAGCTTAAAAAAAGTAAGAGTTAAGGTTAGGCAATTTTACTTGATATGTTATAAGTTAGATTTAAAATTGTTAACTCATGTTAGCGAGTACCTAGAACAGGTAGAAAAGTCTTATAATATACATTATTACAGAAGTTACAAAATGCTGGTGCTAGAAGAATTATCATACAGACAATACAAAATCGAAATTTCAGTCCCCTTAAATCGATTATGTGTCTACTATAGAACCGCTCCCTATTAAAACGCAGGTAATTATTATGCACATATAGAGATGTACTGAAATTCCGCTACGAATGCATTTAGATAAAATGTTCGATTCTTGCTCGGTGGCTTGCAAACTAATGGCCGTTTGCTCTATAAGTCGTGTTTCTAGCTTCTTATTTATTTATGTCGAACCATTTAAGGTAGTGGTTCTTAATACTATTGCTATTGTAAAAATCGCCAATAAGCAGATACAATTCGCAATTATTATGAGGAAGGCGAACATAAATTACAGTCTAAATGCAGCATTGTAAGTATGGTAATTTGGTAATGCATAATTATAATTTATATCATACATTATTTGTTCATACAATAATGTGAATAGCAATAAAAAATAAGCATTTCAAAAAACTAAAAAATACTTATTTTTAATTTTTAAAATACTAATTGATTCTGTTCTATCAACCTAAGGCAAAATAATAATAATAATCTATATATTTTAGTCGTTTTTTCGCCTACATTTATATTAATTTTTTTCTTATGTATACCTTCGTTTCATAAATCTGTTAATATAATTTCTGTATTTTCAGTATTCTCGCTAATATTTTTTATTTTCAATTATAACGGTTCATTTATTTTACCTTTAATAATATCAAGCAGAGAGCATTATTTCAGGCAAACTAAATAAAAATTGGTATATTAGAGATCAGAATTCTACTCAATGTCCGTAAATAGTAAATTCACCAAAATATTTCCGGGATTTTAACTTTTCAAAATTCTTATATAAAATTTAATTTAATATTATTCCACATAAATTAATGGTCACTTCTGCCATAAAATAGGCCAATGTTATGACAAGGCGTTTTTCATATAAAATGGTACTTAAACCTGTCAACATGCTACGTATTTGCTGTGCGATCAGATGTTTTACACAGAAAATCTAACTTCTTGTATGTATTATTATAACGCATCAGAAAGATGCACTTATGACACAATTATTTTTTTGAAGTTTGTGCATTTTCTAGGTTGGGTTTTATATCTAAAAGGCTGGACTGTACAGCAAATATATAGAATTTAGTATAAGACCCATAAGTCTCTAAAGATATTGTGCAGATGTAACTTCCAGTAACTATCAATTATTCGATTATTGTTTCTGAAGCATGTCTCTCCGCAAAATACTGTTTTTAAATATTACCATTATTTTACTAATTTTAAATATTTTTCCACTTTTTTAATGACAAGGAGACAAAATTGTTCTAATTCCTACTACTATATTTTTTCTGATAGGATTGATAGCGTTCAACATCTTTACCGTGAATCAGCGTACCCATAGATCATTCAGTGTATATGTCATTTTATTTGAAATTTATTGAAATTTTCTATAAAAATATTGTTTTGCTTTTAGCCTCTTTTCTACATGGCTTTTAAAATGTAAGCTGATTCTAATTTAACTGTGATTATATTTTTTCCGCAGAAACTCGGCAGTTTTTGTTCGAAAATATATCGCTGATATAAATATCGTAGTAAAACTGGATATAACTACTATTCGAAATAAAGTAGCACATAACGTGGATTTGAAACTACAGAGACTACTATTCAAGTACATATTTTGGGGACAACTTCTGGGTTGCCTTTTAAAGTTTTAACGATAATATGCTAACACTATTGACACAATGAATAATGTAAAATATATAAAATACATTACACAAAAATTAGAATTATAAATATCTAAAGCATAATTATCTTCCAACTCTATATTTTTCAATAACCTTCTATTGGGAATCACAGTCCCGCAAGATCATCTTAGGGGGTCGAGAGGAGCGAAATCTCCCGGAGAGCAGATTATTTGCTGTAATTAGCGAATACTGAGCACGCGCTTATAAATCTGTTCGATCCTACGGAGCAAATGAGGACTTGTGTGTATGTCCCATGTAAGTAAGTCTGCGTTGTGCTCTTGTGCATGTTTGTTAATGCTTTCAAATGAATACGACGACATATAATCATCTAATGGTTTTTAATGAGTTTCGCCTGATAAGTGGTAGGATGGAAATCGGAGAGCATGAGATGTACAGATCACTGAACCAGTATGGCTTCTAATCGAATCAGTTTTAGAAATGAAATTTTACATATTTTCGTTCCAAAAATAAGTACGACAATATAAAAAAAATAGTTTAATATGAGGCAAAAAACAACTGAAAGTATCGTAATTGCAACTTGATATATCATATGTTTATTATTAGGTTATTGTCGATAACTCTCAGCATTTAAAAGTCTGCACAAATATATGAGTATAAATGTATAGTAACAATTATTGCGAAATTGTGAATTGAAGACATCAAACGTTATTATACGCAAGTAAACAAATTTTAAATAATTTTAAAGTATTATTCAAAATGGTAAAATACATACAACTTTCTGATGTCTCTTTGATAACAACTCCTGATCGCATAGCAAATTGTAAAACTCCTGATCGCATAGCAAATACATGTGACAATTCGTGACTACCAACTCGAACGATTATGGACATGTAATATAGCATTACCATAACATGTCTATTTTATCCGAGATTTGGCCCTTAATTTTCAGAAAAAAATTATGAGGTTATCTTTCTGCGGGCTATTATCCGCTGTATCTTGATATATTTATGAGTTTATTTAATAGTTGTCATATCAATGAATGATTCACAAACTCTGTTGATTTATCTAAAGATGTGATATTTAGTAGTTAGTTAGACTGGTGTCACAAGAAGCTCAGTGACTATGGATTTTGTATGGTCTTTCAGGTACAGAAGATGTTTAGCACTTGTTAGTTTTATCACTCTGTCTATAAATTATATCTTATTGGTGACGAAACAATTAAGGAGCGTCGGTAATCAGTCTAAAATATTTAGACTGCTGCAGTAATATAATGTTTGATTTGCTCCCACATCCCCATATTTTATGCCGTAAGTCTATATAGGATATCTGGTATGATTCGAAAATGTTTTACCATAAACAAAGTCATCTAATGTGTCATTCATTATCAAGTGCGCGGTAAAACCCACATGAACAAAAGTAAATAAATACATATAATATCAAAGTACAATAGAGTCTTCCAATACCTTATTTAAATCCCGATTGGCTGCTGGGCGCATCAAATGGATCTCTTATTGGCCGTTCTCTACTTCTGCGACACAGCCCACTTCTCCCGAGTTCTCGTGACGTGCGCGGTCGCGTGGTTCAATGTCTCGAGTGGGGATTTACCTGTGCGCATGTGCGGCGGCGAAGAAGCGCGGACGAAGGTGTGCGATACCTCGAAGACTCTATGAGAGGGACTCTTGCAGGGCGATTTGTAGCGGTAGCTCACTCGACTGCTACCTTCTGAAATAAACGGACGTGTTTAATGGAAATCGACCGGGCAATCGAATATATTTATATAAACATATGTATGCAAATAATAAATATTTCATAAAGTTCTATAGAGTAAAAGAAGAGAACTGTTTCTTTATACTTTAAATCACATACTTTAAATCACATTTGTTACCAAATTATTTATTACCATTTATTACCAATATATTTATTTACGATGGCTGGGCATTCAGTTACAGAAACTTTTTCGAATAATTCATGATACCTAGATAATGAAAATTTAACTAAATCTATATTAAATTAAAAGCTTATATAAAATAGATATATTATCAGATAGCATATAAAATTTTAAATTTTTAACTTCCCGTAGGGTGAGTTATTGTAATCGTCCAAAAATCGAAATCGAAATTTTTTACATTTCTCGACGTTTTGAAGGTTTTTGAACATTCTGGCATACTTCAGAAAAAATGGATGTGTGTGTGTGTGTATGTATGTATGGATACAATTTTTCGTCCACGTTTTCGGGCGCACGGATCAACCGATTTGAGTAGTTCAAAAAACATTCCATTCCTATCGATAGGGAGATGTGCTGATTAGTTTTTGGCAAAGGCAGGTCCAGCAGTTACGCAGATAAAGAGCAAAGAGTGCAGAAAATAAAAATTGAGTTTTTGAGAGAACGGAGCATCCGATTTGAATGATCCAAAAAACATTCAATTTTTAATGACGGGGAGAAGTTGTGATTAGTTTATGGCATAGGCAGGTCCAGCTGTTTCGGAGATACAGAGCTAAATGTGCAAAAAATGGTAGTTTTTGAGGGAACTAAGCGTCCGATTTGAAGGATTTAAAGAACTTTCTGCTTGTTTTAACAAAATAATTGATTTTGGAAAAAAAAATTGTTTCAAATTTTTTTTTTCAAAAAAATTTTTTTTCAAATTTTTTTTTTAAATTTTTTTTTTGTATATCGAAAATAATTCAGATTTCTATAATAATTCTGTTCTAATATACCTCAAACAAATAATTTCAACTTTCCAATTCAGTTTATGTAATTTTTATAAATATTGGACAATGGTACAATATTTATAATAATCTATTTTAAAACATTTAATATTCCTCGATCATCTCGTTACGGTACGGGAAGTTTCAGCAATTTGCCACAAGGCACAATGCCTTAATTGCCTTAAGACAAAATTCCACTTACAGCTAGTTTAATTTTTATATAATATTATAGTTATGTAACTTAGAGTTACAACGGTTCATTATGTTTGAAATTAAACATAAGCTTGTTATAAATACACTGCATTATTACAGTAATTTTCGTAAAAATATTAGAAAATGTAATAACAAACATCCCTTCATTATAGTCTTTCAGATATTTTAAAGCAATTTTAAGATACCAAAATACGAATGTAATTATAAAGAAAACTATTTCAAATGTTATGTTTTAACTTTTTAAATATGAAAATAGTAAAAATATAAATTATTTATTATTAAAAATTAATTTAAAAAAAACAAAATTAATTAGAAATACAATATTTTCATAAAAAATAATAAAATATTTAATTTTTATAAAGTTAGAATATTTATATCTTGTGCTGTATGTATTAGGACAAAATTATAAAATTAAATTATCTTTCATTAGTCAGATAATTATATACACATTAGTGATTTAGTTCCACAAGAACAATACTGTTACTGTATTCCCATAATTTCCCACATTTTACGTGTTGCACATTTCATCCTAATAACTTCTGACTTGTGAGACTTCCTTTCAAGTTGCCTTTGATGAAGACTAACGATCCTTTAAAATGCTTTTTTATTCTTTTTCAAGATCTTCTTCTGTGATATCGTCATAAAACCATAAGCTTTCACGAATTTAGATGGCTATACATTGTATATATATGTATATATATATATGTATATATATATATACCTTAGAAAAAGACATACACCTGTTATGATATAGAAGGAATCATATAGATACGCACATATATATTTTAAGAATAAATTTTAAAGTTCGAATACATAAACATGATACATCATATTCTGATCAATATCATAATAACTAGATTAAAATTAAATAGATATATTATAAGTTGATTCTGACTGATTTTATGAAGGTATTATAAAAGACAACCCAATAGTTCTTCCTTTCTAATTGTGATATATTTATTTTCCAAATATATTTTCACTTGAAGTAATACTTATAACTATATTGTCAGGTAAAAACGGGTTTTGCTTGATATCAAGCTGTCCTGAAAAGGAATTGAATCTGAATAATATAGAATGTTTCTAAAAACACGTTTGACATTACATATTAAATAAAAGATACACAGATAGTGCTTGATTTCAGAACAGTTCGGGAGATACCAATAACCCATAAGACAACAAACCCTCTAAAGCTACGTAACTATGGTATACGTAATAGCTTTCCGAGAGATGAAAATATTTTTAAACTATTTCATGCAATTTTGATTCATATTTGTATGACAAAGGATTACTAAGCACAAATAAATATCTAACTTTAGAGATAGGTTTTCAAGAAAAGTTTTAGAGATAACTATTGTAACTGACTCAGAAAACATCGATGATGAGAACAAAAATATACCAAAAAATGTCAAAAATATATAAACGCATAAACATTTATGTAAATGAGATTGTATGCTACTACTATTTATATACATAAAGTAATACAACAGTATATAAACTTTTTCACTTGTATGTAGTTTTAGCACACGCCCGTCACTTTTAGATAAAGTAGGGGTAACGTACAAGTATAACATCTTTTTATAAATACACAGGTAATGTATTACACATGTATATATACACAGACATATATGTAAGTGTATCTATACATATATGTATCAAAAATAAGTTAACAAATACCAACTAACAAGAAATATCTTGAAACAGGTGACTTGAGTCACGAATGTTATGCAAAAGCGAGATAGTAAAGTAGTCTGAGATCAATGTTAGACAAGGACAAGGCCGCGGTTTCTTAGGCTACCACAAACTGCAGATATAATATAGGAAGACCTATAATAATTTAATAGTTTATATATATATATATATATATATTCAATTTGTTCAACATTAGAATTGCATTATTGCAATATCCCATATTTCACTAACTTTTGCTTATCAGCCTCAGTGCATATCAAGGAATCTGATCAATAGCATCTCTAAATGACGGGTATATTTTATAATATTATTTTATTATTCAATCAGTTGTATTCTCTAACAACTTTTTAATCAATGTTACTACATATTGGCAGAATATTTGCTGATAAGCAACATCCTTGCCGTACTCCTCTATTGATATTACAATATTATTAGCTACTATTATACTATTATACATATATATATATACATATATATATATGTATGTATGTGTGTATATATGGATTTCCCATACCTAGTCAAAGATAATAAGTTTCACCTGATAGGTGTCTATATTGAGCATTTACACCTGTGCATCAAATACGCACACAATCGAAGGAGGAATCGTTACACATATGTCTTGGGCAGTTCCTTTTGACTTTGTTGTTAAAGTTTGAACCTTCGAACGTGCATAATGGATGGTACTAATGAAATAAATCGATAACAAAGTTATAAATTGTAGATTATTATTTTAGGAAATAGGAAAATGATTGTATATTCAGCATTCGCTAATTATGGACTGATAATAATGTTTGCCACAAAACTTTATAAAGTAACAGAAAGCTAATTTCAATAAAAATTAGTTAGTGATATCAATTTTTTGTTTAAATCTCGTATTTAAACAAGAAGAGTGTTTGGAAGTATTTTTAAATTTAAAATATTGTGATTAATTAACTTGGATATAAATATTGCTTACAGTTTGTTATTACTATGAAAAAAATATATATGATAAATGTAATTTTTTAGCATTTTTACATTAAAAAAAATCAAGAATTTTAATTTGCCAGGTATATAAATCGGTCAGTATAAATCAGTAAATTATCAAATGGCACAACATATAGTATAATTACTGCAGGATCTTAGAAACTATCGAATGAATTACTATTTACCCAGATATTTTTTTAAAAAAAAGATTACGTTTACATCCATTAAATATACTGTCACAAAGCTTTTTAATTTTATAAGATATATTTTCCTATGAATTATTGATTTTCACTGAGATATTGAGATATTGTTACTAAATACCATGGTATTTTAATCATATATTTTGCAATTTATGATCATTTTAGTTTTTATTATGTTTTATAGGTATTAATTAGTTTGGAAATTGATATGTTTTTAAGTGAGACATCTTATTCTTTGATCTGATGACGTATTTACAAATCGACAAATTAAATTGAACTAGTACCTACTTATACTGAAATTGATGGAATTTTAAAAATATTTGTAAACATCTTTAACATAAAGATAAAAAAATTAATTAAATTATGTGGCAATATGTCCCGGGTTTTTCTAAAATAAATATTTGTAACGGATTTAAATGTTTTGTCCCGGATTGTACCTGTTTTTCGAAAATTTATATATAAATTACCAAAAATTATGTAAACAATCGAATAAGTGCTATTTTTCAAAATAATTATAAAGAAAGTAAAATAAAATTTTATACAAGGCTCAAAAGCGAAAAGTATAAGATCAAAAAGTATAAAATATAATATAATATCGTAAATAAAAAGTAATACATACAATCTAAAAATAAAGTTCTTACTAAAATTCCGCAATAATAATTTAAAAACAAAAGATTTATATAAAAAAACACTTTTTTTATTGCATCTTTAAATGGAATTTGTTATTTTAAAGACTTCCCCTTCGTCCAGGATTTTCATATCTGCAAATTGGCCTCGCGGTTTTGTCTTAAAAAAAAATGATCGCCCTAATTAAAAACAAATTTTGAACTTGAACTTTGTAGTAATACCGAGTTTAAAAGCTTTGAAGCTTTATAATTCATCCATGGTACACGAACGAATTTCAAGTCCATATATACCTGCCCATCCACCTATACTGCTATACAACAAACACTCCACACATCGCCTTCATATCACATATGCTTCTTTACGTGTATCGTATCGACTCTTGAGGCACCATGATATACCTATACCGATTCACCTGTGCTCACCTGTATATAACCGGGTATATAGAATATAGAAGAAGTTGCGTATATAGTTTTACACCTATGTATTTGTGTTGAAGAAGGAAGGTTACTGAAGATGTTCTCTTCATTCACAATCAGTATCGCCACGGCTACCGTGCAACGCGCATGCGTCATAGGAATTGCGTCACGTTCGTTTCAGGAAAACGCACGCGGGAATAATAAAAAAAATCGCGAATTTTGATAAAAAAAATTAAATTAAAATAAATAACGGTTTAAAGACTTTTTTGATATATAACTGATTTTTTGTGAAATAATATTAATAAACATTATAAATATTTTTTGTTTGTTTTTGTGGTTTCAATCATTTTAAAATGAAAATTTAAAAAATATTTTTAAGAATATATTTGTGAATATAATAACTCTCTTTAGCATATAAACATTATTTTTTTGATAAGTGGACTAGTATTATGATCAGTGGACTAATAATTATTTACCGTGAAAAAAATTGAGTAACAGTGCCTAATAATTCTATGATGCGTATCTACATTAGATTAAGAAATAGTTTAATACAATAATTATTGTTCAGTGATTTTCAAACAAAATAAGCTTTAAACTCTAAAAATAAAGCGATACAGAAATGTTTGTGTATTTTATATGACAATAATATCAGAAACTGTAAAATTTGTGTGTATGAACAGAAACAGTAAAATTAAGTGTCTGGTTTCCTCCCTAAATCCAAATACCAAGCCGTTCATAAATCTCATTATCTCAATGGATCAAACAAACAGACCAAAATAATTTTGATCAAATTATTTCACTATTATCTCAATATATTTCCACTGTGATAAAAATGGAGACCTGTGTCCTTATTCCCCAAGAATTCAGCTTGGCCATATCTCCTGCCCAGCACAAAAGTGGGCGCGAAAATTCGACAAACGGTCGCAGTCACCCGATACACGGAAATGATTCAGAAAGTCGGAAGGATGTTGATATGGAAAACGGAACCACAATTTTGGAGGCGGAAACTCAAGAAAAGCAATGCACTGAACAGATGATTTCGGTTTGGAGCAGTGTGGACATTCCCCAAGGAACGCTGTGTCACGCTTTTCAAGGGACTGTGCGTATCGGAAAATTGGACTGCTACGACTATTTGGACGAGAACGATGTAAGTCATTGTTAGATTTATATGATAGAAAATGCTAAATGCATTGATATATTTATATATGATAGAAAATGCTGAAATAAATTTTTTAGTATTGTTATAAATAGACGTATACTTATTCGAAAGGAGAAAATATATAATACTCGTTAGACGTTAAAATATTTACATTTTTAGAAAATATTTTTCTCGGAAATGATTTCAATCTTTAACAATCACTTAAAAGTTAGAAAACATAAAAATACAGATATACCTTAAATTGTATATTTTAAAACAAACGCAAAGCTTTTATATGAAGTGCTTCAATGATTAGAATAATTTCCAATATTTATTAGATATTGAAAATTTGTAAAAAAGAAATAAAGCATGCAGTCTATATTTTATACTACTATTATGATATGGCTCTAATTTAATGTTTATAAATTATATTAATTATTTCTTAATTTTTTTAATTTAATATTCCTAAATTACATTTTTATGGGTATATTAATACCCATAAAATTATAAATTTTTGTATTTTCAAACACAAACATTTCTTGCAAGTGGGAAAAAATCTAATTTAATAAAGAATTTATAATCGTCAAAAATTTAATTTAAAAATATTAATTAAGTAAAATGACTAATAATTCATATATAATAAAATATGTTCAATCAATCCAATTAAATTGCATTTTTAACATTAAAAGGTTCTAAATTTATTTATTAAAATGATCTATTAAACATATGTGAAAGAATGTACATTCAAAATAATTCTGATGATAATTCAGGAATATGTTTATTAGTACTTCTTTTTTTCATACATTTTCCTTATTTGTTCTGCAAAAGACAACAAATGATTACCCCTATCAGTTTTCTTTGAAATTCAAATTTTACCCTTATTATAATAAAAAAATGCATTACATATTTGGTCAAAAATACGAAAATAATATTTATGTTTTACCATAAATTCATTTTCCAAATTTTGTTTGCGACGCATGCTGTCTATATGACCTAAAATAAAGTAATGAAATAAAACAATATAAACTATTTATATTTAAATATACTTTGTTCAAACAAAAAATTTGAACAAAATAAAATTTTGAATTATCAAGTTATGATTTTCAGAACTTAAATTTAACTAATGTAATAAATTTCAATCCTTAACAATCACATAAAAGTTAGAAAACATAAAAATGCGTATATTATAAGACTAACGCAAAACTTTTGTATAAAGTGCTTCTAATCATTGCCAATATTTTGTTCAAGAATTATATATTTATGAGATTTTGAAAAATTATAGCTATTTAACAAAAAAATCTATCATGAAAACCTGTTTTCTTACCGACTATAACACAATCAGTAAGATTAAAATTGGAAAAAATATTTTTTGATCATTTGTATTTTTTATTAAATTGTTAGAGTAAAAATTATGTTGGATGTTAAATGTAATGTAAATCATTACCAATATTTTGTTCAAGAATTACATATTTATTAGATATTGAAAAATTATAGCTATTTAACAAAAAAATCTATCATGATTACCTGTTTTCTTACCGACTATAACACAATCAATAAGATTAAAATTGGAAAAAATATTTTTTGATAATTTGAATTTTTTATTGAACTGTTTTTATTGTAAAAATTATGTTGGATGTTAAATGTAAAGCAAAAATATTTAATTCTAATAAGAGCAAAAATTTAACTTAAACTTAGACATGTTCTTTTAAATTTTGAATCAGTCGAACACATAAAGAAATCGAAAATGGAAAAAATATAATAATAATAAACAACCCGTGTTGACCTATGAAAGAGAAAATAACCTCTAACTAATTATAAAACACAATCGCGACAATTCATAACGCAATTAAATCGCTCAAAAACAACGACTTCGAGCAACACAATGCGCTTCGGGCTCCAATAATGAAAAGAGAAATTATCATTTCATTTTTCATTTACATGAATGCACAGAATTAAATTGTCATAACAATAGATTTTCTCATAAATTTCCATCAAATTTTTCACATGATTAGAGACAGTCATAAGATAAAGTCTAGCCATCGCGAACAAATTAAACGACAGATTAAAAGTGAAGAAAAAAGAAATGATTTGTTGCATGAAAAAACATATGTATTATGTACATCATTGTCTGTGGCAGCGAAAACAAAAGTGAAAATTAGAATTAAATCATGATAAATTTTCTCATACTTGCGATTCTTATTGTTGTCTCTTATGATCACCGTTAAAAGCTCATTAGGTATGATGTTTATTTACGCGTTTTCTTGTTAATTATTGAGAATTATTAAAACGAATTTTATTGTTTTTATTTCATTACATATTAAATAGTGAAAGGATAATTTGATTCAAGCTCATTAATTTACAGTTTCTTTCATATAACTGAATTAATAAACAATTTTAATTATTATTTGAGACGTTCCAATGAAAAATGGTTACAGTACATATAGCTACAATACATATGCAAGTATACAACAGTATATGCTGTTCATAAATTAGTATTATTTCATATTTAATATTTTCATAATTTATTAGAACGTAAACTATGAAAGCCATTTTTAATTCACTTACATCATATTTTAATCAAAATAAAGAAATATGAGCTTTTGCTTTTTCTTAGTGAATATTGAAAAACTATCAAATAATCCTGTAGTGCAAAAAATGCAGATTCGAGTCGAAGATTTTATTTCATAGAAAAGCAGTACCATAAATTAATTGATTTTACATTCATAATATAGCGGTTTACATTACAATTCATTAAAGCGATACGTAATTAATACCGTAATAGTTATGTGGAGAAATATTAATTTTTAATTATCTATACCCACTTATAAGAATACGATTCTTCTTACAATATTTTTTATATTAACTTTGTTTTAGGACTTGTAATAAATTTTTTTGATTACCACAAATTAAACAAACAGAGCCGACTCAAAAACAAACAAAATCCAGCTTATAAAAAGAATATCAAACACATTAATTTATTTTTTTATCAATATTTAATTTCAATATACAATAATTAACTAATGTTGTAGAAGAACATTAAATTTTTGATTAATTAAAAAACATAGAAAATGGGACACAGGCACTAAAAAAGGTTCCGATCGTCCGAGTATAATTTCCTGGATTTTTTTTACGGATTTCTGAAGCGCAATAAAATATCAATAAGGCACCTGCTTCCTCTTCAAAAAGTTTCGACGGAACAATAATTTTTTAGACAAAAGTGAGGTAAAAAATTATATTCATTGAATGCAGATAGTTATCTGACGATGTCTAGACGTCGATGGTTTCAGGTGTAAAATAAATTGCAAACAATTATAATAAAAATGGCGTGAGCAAATGTTGCTAAAGTTAGATTTTAGTCATTTTTTAACAAATCCGGTTTTAAGATTTTTATTTTTGTATATTACATCATTTTATCGAATAGAATTAATAAAGTATTGATAAATTTTAAGGTTGTTAAGAATATTACAACGAACAAGTACGACTCGTACGTACTGTACGAGGTTGGAAATGCAAAATTTTTCGTCTTTGTATTAGCTGGTACATTTAAATATAACTAATTTTATTACTAATATTGCTTTAAATTTATAATCAATTTAATTAAATAGAATAAAATAGGTGACAAATATAAATATAGATACTTTCATATCAAATAGGAAAAACTCTACTTTTTGAGCCTTTAGTATTAACTTATTACCTATATAGTTTCCGTTACAATTTTTCTCAATTCATTTATAATTTAAAAGTAAAATTATTAAATCAATATTTAGTTTGCTTACTACATATAAAATCATGAATATCTTGTATCCATATTACCGTATTCGCAGGTAAAATTTTGTTATAAAACACAATTTTTTCCCTAAATCAAATTATTGAGTGATTTTCTTTAAAAATATGGTTTTTTACCTAGTTTATGGTAAATTTGAAAATAATTACGGTCAAACTTTGTTCGTGTCACTTTGGCGGCACCTTTTTTCACTTCGGCATAGTTCTATTTTTTTGTTCGCAATGCGGTTAACCGAAATGATTTTTAAAAGGATAGACCCTTATTATATACCAATATACACGTCCTTTATACAGTTTTTTCTTTTGTTATTTCTTTTGTAACCTTTTTGGCTGAAAAAATTAATATCAAAGAGTCAAGTGCGATGTGTTCAAAACATGTCTAGGACATCCTATTGAAGTGAATGGAATAAGTCGATTGAGAAAAACGAAATAATTAATAATTATGTATAAAAAATTCTCGGCAGAACGATAAATACTTGAAATTATTTATTTTATACGTTTCAAAACGTACTGAATCGACATTTAGCGATTCTTAAAAAATGTAGAATAACCAATATTTTTACTAAAAAAATTTTACTTAAAAAAATACTAAGAACTCACTATTTTTAAAAAATTAATATACGTATCATACCACAAAGAATGCAAATAAAATACAAATATTTTGGTCAAAATAAACTAAAACTCCTGTAATAGAAATCTCAACATTTTTATAATTTTGTAATTTAGTCATAAACAACTTATGATTATAAACTTCATTTACTTTCTACTATATATAAATGTTATTAACAATTGATAACTTTTTTAATTAAATTATTAATTAATTTTAATTGTAAAATAGAATCCACATGTACGTATTTAGGGGCCTCGGTATGTAGCATAAAATATAATAGTATGTGTAGGGTCGAGCTGGGTTTGATGGTCCGGCGGGTTGAAAGGTCCACAACCAAGAACAAGTAAAGTTAAGAATTTTTTTTCAATATTTACTATTTTTTAGTTAGATTTACATTTTTCTATAAAGCCTCTAATAAAAGCTTACATATGGGTAGACTTACATTGGGGTAAAAAGAACCATTTAAACCTTCACCGTGGCAGGTGTAAACAACAAAAAATAGTGAGTTAAGTTAAAAAAGCAATTTTACAAGAGATATGTTAAATAAATAGTTATTCCAAATCTGCTGATTATTATTTCTGACATAATACCAGATCAAGGTTATATACAGTGTTATATTTATAAAAAAAGACTTACAAAATTTATATTTTGCTTACAATGTGACAATTATTTTATGAAATACCTTTAAATTTAAAAATAAGATATTGGATTAGTTTTCATCCTGGGCATCCCATTTTACGCCGCCTATAGTATAAAAAGGACCAGGTGAATTTTGTTTGAAAAACAGCAAACAAAACACATTGCTAAAATAATGAACTAGCTGGGAGTCTTACTGATCATAGTCAAAAATAGTTGTTTGTTTGATGTGTGTTATTTGTTGAGATATAGTTGGTTTGATTTAATAGTATAATTGCTCAAAGTAAAATTGGTCCTATGTGCCTCGCCCTACACTACATAAAGAAACATATTGAAGTTTCGACTATTTTTTAAGAATTAATTTTTAAGCAAAAACTTGATTTTGCCATTTATATAATAAATAATACTTTTGACTATGTACTTAAATTATATATCATGGTCTATGATGCACATTAGGTCCAGACTATAAATTATGCAGTACGCGAAGATAAGACCATAATAATACTTTTAGTCTCATGCGCGTCGTTGCATTCGATGCAATAATTTAATACTATTCATCAATGTATCTAAAAAAATATCTTTTGATAAAAAAACAGAAAATTGTCCCAGCATCCCCCTTTCCTGCAATCCTGCGATGACTTGAATTCCAGCGATCCGCGCACTTATCCGCGGATGTCAATTGCCCGATATTTAAGATCGTGCTCCCATACGTTTCTTCATTTATCCATTTATCCATTTATCCATTTCGTTTCTTTTTCAGTCAAAACGCACGCCTCTACATATTTTATTAAGTACCGCGCGCGCAATAAATAAACTGAATTATTCATTGCTTAAACGGGCGTTGAAACATTTTTTCACATTGTGAACACGTACTCAGTACATGGGTTTATGTTAATACAGCAATGTAATTTATAATACGTAACATACTAAATGGCCATATCAAGCGACAACAATGAAAAAATATATCGCTGCTCTCATAAATATGAGACAATATCCAAATCGTGAGATTAAAATCGATACATGTGTTGACAGCTTAGAGTTTCGGAGGTTTTGTACTGTGATTTATTCAGGGTAAGATTGATTATTTAATATTAATAATGTTTATCGAGATTCATTATGATCAATCAGATGCAACTGAAATTAAATGGATTTCAAACAAATAAAATGTAACATATATGCTAAATAAGCAATTGTATACAACCTTGAATAAATTTTTAATGTAATTACCTCAACTTTAAAGTTGTCATAAATATTCATATATTTCATAAAAATTAAAGAAGTGAAAATAAAAGATCTAAGGATGAAATATGAAAAAATAATACTGCATTTAATTTTTCTTACTTGGAATAAAGTAAATGTTATATTTTGTCTACAACCTTATAATTTCAAAAGTTTTATATCCACGTATATATCTTTCTATTCTTTTATTGATTGAGTGGATTATAAACGAGTTAAATTGGAAAAATTTGAATTATCACAAACAAATATATGTACAGACTACAGAGTGTCCCTAACTCTGCGTCTAGCTGAAATGGGGCAATAATACTGATAAAATCATGTTTTTTACTAGGTTTTTATATTTTGCTTTAAAATTTTCAATATGAAACTATTAGATATTTTACGATCCTCCAATCTTAAATAAATGCGCCAACTTTTGATGAAGCGTTTTTTTTAATGGAGGGCTCCTCAAAGCTAACCATTTTTTTTAATAGTTCAACAAGCAGTCTTAATTCTTAAAAACTTGGAGCAATTGTGTGATTATTTTGGATAGAGTTTCTAAAAAAATATTTACAATTTCGGATCCAAAGCTTAAATAAACAAAATTAATAAAAATTAAACACAATAACCGAAAAATGTTCAACCATTTTCACCAAAGCTCTAGATTGCATTTAAAAGCTCATAATTTTTAAACTACGTGAGATACTATCACCCCGTTCGGCTTAACGTTGAGTTCTGGGACACCCTGTATATATATATATATGTGTGTGTGTGTATATACATGTATAATTAAAAAGTTATAAAACCAGAAGTCCGACATTGTCGCGGCCGGCTCGCCCTTGGGCAATTATTTTTCCGAACATATGTACTCTATTATATTTACAAGTAATAATTTATTTGCATTTCGCAATAACGCGGTCGTTAAACGGCTAGTTCGTGGTGATATTAATTCGAATCACTTTGCTTCTTTAATTTATGCGTCCGTAATATCCCGCTCTGATGATATAAATAATACGAGTACATGGCGTTAAAGCCGCGCTTGTCAAGCGTTATGATTTACAAACGCTAAATTCGAAAAAATATACCCGTATGCGCACTTGCTGCGACGGGATGTTGACTTTGCGAACGCAACAGTCAATATTTCATATTTAATGGATAACCTTAAAAAAATCATACGTTTTTTTTAATAAACATGCAGATCTACTATTCAAATCGTGCTCCTTTGAATATATATTTTAGATAATTATAATTTTTAATTTTAGCAGTAAACTTGAACACGTTTGTATTAAGTTATATCATAACATTTAATAATAAAAATTTATACTAACCCTATCGCTACGAGTGACGTTCATGGACAGCATCCACTCGACTACCTGTGTCGTCCATGGACGACATCCGCATGACCTACTGGATACGTTCATAGACTTTATATTCATCTCTATGAGTTAAATCATTGGTAATTCTAATTTTCATTGTAATTATTAGTCCATTATAAGCGCATTTTACATTTTTTTATTGATAATGATAGAAATATCTTAAAATATATCGTTGTGTCTGGTCAGTTTAGTGGCGCTGCTAATGGAAAGGCTGTTCCGTGCAGTAGCGACACTCCTGCAGAAAACACTCTGGTTGAGAAAGGGTTAAGTTAAAAATATTTACAGTTAAAATTATTTTATAAACAAATAAAATTTTAGAAAACAGGAAATATATAATTATTGATTGTCATAATTTGATTTAAAGCATAAAACAAAAATAGCTCATTCTGAAGAAAGCAGTTTTCGAATTGAAAATAATATGGCAACATTGTTTTGATTAGTTAGGAATATATTGTCATCAAAATTAAAAAACAAAAATAATTATTATTTACAAAAACCCCACCAAACATAAGCAAAAAATCTATTGAATTTTACCTTCATTACTTTTGCTTGTGTGCAGTCAATTTTTAAATGGTAATATTAATTACCCGTAGATGTAAACTTGTTTACAATATTTATTTAAATCAGTTCATTCAAATGTATTTAAAACAGCGCGTGTCTTACAATAAACACGTGGTGCTGGTAATCTAATTGATTCGAACAACATGAGTTGTGATATACAATAAGCTGGAAAAAATCACTCAAAAATTAAATTTGTTTAATTGCGAAAAAACCCTTAACCTTGCAGAGATTTAGGAAATTTTGAACACATGGATAATACATAAAGTTATGCCCGATAGATAGCGTCCTTGTGTAATGCTTCCTTGCATTTGCAAAACTTGCCCTATTGTATAGCCTGGATAAGGATAAAATAAAACTCATTTGTCTGCTCAGCACTCTGGTTTCCCTTCAGAGCGAATAAATCTTTCGCCTTTTACTAAAGATTTCCGTGGAGGGGAGCACTCAAATGAGTATATAACTCAATTTTTTGGGTGCCCGGCGATTTAATTCGCTGGGCCAATAATTTCCCAGTAAATAATAACTTTAAATGTTAGCATGTATCACCAGAGAGAGAAAACATCCAAAAATTATAAAAATTAGCCACGTAATTATTGGACGCTCTCTTACAGTAGCTATATAAAATATGTAGTGGAAATGAATACCTATATCATTGTTTTAACAAGAATAAAAAATAGAATACTTAATAATACATAAATTCATTAAACTTCACTATCGCAACCACTAAGTATTTAATCGGATATAAGATTACATATTTATAAGATGGAAACTACGTATATATTGATATCGATTTGTCAATTTATGCTACTTATCTTATTTATACAAATAGCCTTACAATCATTAGTTTAAATATTACAATTTATAAATGATAAGATTAGGACAATAATTTATAATTGTAAACGCATATTAATACATATTGATCATGTTTTTATAGCCTCACAAGTTGTTTGTGTCGTGAACACTATTAATTATTACGTGCAAAAAATGATTATAAATACGAGATTGATTGGAATAATAAAGTTATTAATTACGCGGATATTTATGAATCAATTTACATTTAGTTTGTGCTCTAACCCTTATGGTCTATTTTATGTATGCTTATACACTTACACAAACCACAATTTATAAATAAATCGAACGTTTTCAATAAAAAAGCTCAAGCGATAGAAAAAAGTTTACAAAAATCTCACAATATATATGAAAAGAAAAAGCTAATTTGCCACGAACTTTTATAAGGCATCAACTTTTTCTATTCTTGATACCTCGATGAATACAGTTATTTGTACACAATGAAATTTGTACACCTATTGGTCTACTGCTTTTTGATCTCATTGTTGGTGGTATCTATGGAATATAAATATATTCTATCAAGAAGCTCATAAAACAGGTATTGGAAACCATAATAAAAGTATATTTTTGTTAATTTTGTATTTTCATGATAAAAGTTAATATAATGATAAAAGTTAATATAATATAATGCAGGAAAAGGAAGGATGCAGCTAGCTAAATATTTTTTTGTACTAAGTAAATTTTTGTTATAATTTAATTAACTATAATGAAAATTATCTAATGGTAATTGGTAATTATAACTTATCGTTTGATGCAAGTAAATTTAAAGAAATTTAAATTTCATTTAAAACACATTAACGGATTCAGGTAAGAAAATATTTTTTTAAATTAGTAATTAATTAATTCTGTTCTTATTCGATTCTGTTGAAATGTGTTAAATCTAATTACTATAAATTTACTCTGTATAATTATACTTAGTTCACTTAAAATGCAATTAAATAAATAATATTAAAGATACTTCTGATCGTAAAATCTAATGCAAACGAGCTACTTTAAAACCATGTTATGGATAAATACGATATCATCAGAGATATAACTAAGTTTCTTATTTCGACAGCTTATATACAAGTTAATTATCGAACCGTTAAATAAAATAAAATATCAGAATATATAAGATATATAAATTTTATTAGCCATTTGGCCTTGCAAATAAAATCTTTGCTGCTTTATAATATAATATAAAGGACATTTAAATATTATTTCATTTTATTGTAATAAATTGCCTATAAAGTCCATTGATAAGACTTGAAATTGAACAACGTTAATGATACAAATATTCAAATTTGTAAGGCGAAGACTTTCTCACATAATAATAGACACGGTAAAAAAGTTGACAAAGTTAATCAGTGATATATTGATGATGATGATGATATATTAATAATTTGAAATTACTTTAACAACAACTTACTCACTAAATGTGATAAGAAATATACTAAGAACCATTCAATGATATCGATATATGCTCTATTGTTTTTATTCGTCATAAAGCTTTTAAGTATTAAACATAAAGTCTTTTTTTTAATTATTTTTTTTTCTATTTTAAATTTCTTCTAAAGTTTAGAGCTTGAAATTGATTTTTCTTAGCAATATTAAGATTCTAAATATGCAGATCCTTACAAAGTAGTGTCTTCTAAAATTTTAATAGTTGCCCTAATTTTACCTATGTATATATAGGTATGTATAATATATTATATATGAGTGAGTTCTTGAGGGCGATACATCAAACAAAGAAAAGCCAAAGATTTATAAAATAATCTTTATTTCCAAACGTTTCGACATTCAATTTAATGTCATCATCAGTGGATCTAAAAACAGTATGTAAATTAGCATATCTAGGTAATTATAATATATGTGGATTGGTAAAGTAACTATACAATAAGAGAAAAATTAACAAATAGCAACACTTAACAACAAATCAAATATAAAAGATAGGAAAGGTAGTAGAGACTAGAATTAAATAAATAATTAAAAAGTATAGGCAAAAATATTTAAGTACACTCATATAAACCTACGCATATATACATATATATACATACACATATACACACATATACATATATATATATACATATATATATATATATATATACATGCATATATCCATATACACACACATACAAACATATAATACACATATACATATACAGATACAACAATATATACCTATATATGTACACATATACATGTAAGACTATACACATATAAATATACGTATATACATATATGCAACGTGCAAGCATATTCACAACGACGTACATGTACATGTATGAACCATACATATACTCATACCTATCTATGTAACTATAGCTATACACGTATACACATACATATACGCATAAACATGTATATACACATATATACACACATATATATATATACATATATATACATACATATATATATATATATACACACAATACATATATATATATACATATGTACATAAATGCTCACAAATATATATATATATACACATACATATATATACACATATATATATATATATATACATATATACACATACATACATGCATATATACGTATATATAACTACATGTATACACATATATATATGCACATACATACAAACATACATGTAAATAAGTAATATACATATATATACATACATACATACAAATACATATATATATATATATACATATATATATATAAACATACAATATATGTAAACTCGTATATATGTAAAGCAAACAAATTATTTATGAAGATGGATAAAACATATAAAATACAAGTGGACTTACATTACGTTGGTTAGTTACATATAGAGAAGTGTACACAGCACTAGAGATTTGGCACTAACATTTATACAACTAACTTGTCAGCACTATGCAAATCATATATTATATATATATATATATATATATATAGCTGTATCATATATCAATATATGATAAAGCTATAAATTTCGTTACATGCACCTGAAATAGGTGTAAAAAATCGAAAATCGCCCGCAGCTTTCTGCGTAAGTACTTCTAGGTGTATCTATACCGTATTATATATAACAATACGGTATGGTATAGTTTATATATTGTATTTCGATCACCGATCTGATACAATGGCGAACAATAAGAAAATGATTTATGGCTTTCGTCTACGCGGACGCCTACGCAAACGCGCGCATTTTCTTGAATCCGTTTCGGACCCCGAAGGTAAAAATTCACAGTTAAGGCGATAATGATCTTTGATTGTTAATAAAAAAAATATAATTGATTTTTTTATTCGAAAGGTATTTGATATTTGCCGATATATTTCGAATCTTTGTATTTAAATGTATTTTAAATTTCGATATATCAAATAACCATCGGCGTCGATTAATGCATATTATTTATACCAAATTCATTATTGTGATTTAATAGATAAATAATAAATAATATAATATATACATAATATATTGTCAATTTTATTTCTTGCGTATGCCAACCAAGGGCCTAGATGTTAGTACTGGAGTGATACCTACATTTGAGGTAAAAATTAATGTTACTTAAAAATTTTTACAGTGGCTTGTATAAAATATTGTAAGTATTGTAAGGATCTAGTTGTAAGATTTTGAAAATTACAATTCAGTGCCATAACACAATTAATCAATTTGACCGAAATATTTCGAAAATATAGCTATGTATGAATAAATTCAAGATGACTTATTATCAAAACAATATTTTTGACAAAACTCGGTTGGTACTTTATTCATATCAACCACTACTACTAAATCTGCTTTCTAAATTTTCAAAAGTACTGAATATTGAAAAAAATATTTTAGTCATGATTTAATATAATACACCTTACTTCAGATTTTCTTTGCATATTATTATTATTCAATTCAAGTCTTCATAAGCAATAATATATACGTGCCATTATTTATATTATATTTAAATTTATTGGCCCATCGAATTAAATCGCCGGGCACACAAAAAATTGAGTTATATACTCATTTGAGTGCTCCCCTCCACGGAAATCTTTAGTAAAAGGCGAAAGATTTATTCGCTCTGAAGGGAAACCAGAGTGCTGAGCAGACAAATGAGTTTTATTTTATCCTTATCCAGGCTATACAATAGGGCAAGTTTTGCAAATGCAAGGAAGCATTACACAAAGACGCTATCTATTGGGCATAACTTTATGTATTACCCATGTTCTCAAAATTTGCTAAATCTTTGCAAGATTAAGGTAATGCGAAAAAGCACTACACTGTGATCGATGGCTTAGTTTTATGTGCTATATGTATATAAAACAACTTTACGCAAATCATGAACAATAAACAAATGTAAATAGATTTGCTAAATATTTGCAGAATAAAGCTACTACTAACTTTGTAAACGAAAAATTTCCAAATCAAATTCATAAACGTAGTCAAAACTTGAATTCAAAGATTACTACATGAATCAATAAAAATATAACATTAAAATATTCATACAAAGATTTTAGTAATAGGTCTAAAATTTTATAATATACTTTTTAACATACTCAATGCTTAGTTTGTATTACCTACAATAATGATAGTTTTGTATGCATATACATATGTTCATGTATGTTGGTGCGTGTTTGTATGTATGTACGTAAATTACATACTCGATGAATTTATTAAGATGAGCAAAATATTTAAAATAGATAATTCGCAAAGATAAAAAATACTAGTTAATTTTCCGACACATGTCTTCGCATCGGATCTCTGGCAATTTTATGCTAGTATCGAGAGTTTATCAACATATGCAAAAAGCTATCGAAGCATGAAGATTTTGCTATACGCTTCATTGAACTGAGGCCGATTAATTTTCTGAGCGCGTGTCTTGTCCGTATCGAGGAAATCTTCAGCTTTTAGTATCTTGGCAAATCTGTGCTTAACGAGCAAAAGGCGCCCCGCGTTCCGCGCTTCAATGATTCGATATGTACGGCTGTACATTTACGCGGCGATAATTATTAATTTATTTTTGTAACGCAATCTCGTTATTTTATAATGCAGTGTTTCTAAATATTAGATTTATAAACGCTACTTTATCTTATCTGCAGAACAGAATGATAACACGTCTAAATTTGTATATTGATCAACATCAATATTGACAATATATTAATACGGTCGCGAATAGTAAAAGTTTTAAATTGGTTGCGATATCCATATTTATATTGAATGCCGATTATGAAGGCAGACAGATTATCTTATTTTAATCGTTATATACGATGCTATAGCATCCACGTTAAGTATTTCGCTTATATTTTAGGCAATTTGCTTGCCCAAGCTAATTAGCGACTACGGAAAAAGATAATACAAAAATACCTAAAGAATCAGTTAGTCATTATCTTTAAATGTACAATAATAACAAAAACGTAGAAAATTATAAAAAATTAAATTCAAAATAGTTTATTTTAAAACTTGAATGCTTTAGCATTCACGTCATTTTGCATCACAATGAAAATGAATACTACTGCATTCACGTTCTCGAATGTGTTAAATACACTTATATGCATAATGTTTCAAACTTTGTACATGATTTTATAAATATTTTAAGTATAAACATTTGTTTCTAATAACTCAGTTATCAATAAATAAATTACTACAAAGCCAATTAATTCATATAAGCATCGCACCAAATTTACTAAATAATAATACAGTATAATCTATAGAAATATAGAGAAAACATAACACTTTTAGATACATAATATTCCATTCATGAAAATCAAAACATGCGCCAATATAAATCGATTCAGTTTCAAATTAGTTGCTTTGTTTTAGACTTAAACGACCAGAAGACAGGTGAAACAGTACGATATGTAATTCGTATTGATGTCAAGTATATCTCTGGACATTATTTCTTGATAAGTAACTAATTTTATAATATATATACTTTTTAATTGAATATATATACCTTCTTTTTTAATTTTTGAATAGAAATCACAACTTAATAATCCTATAGCTAATTTGACCTAATACTAGTTTGTTCGACAGATGACAACCCAAAAAGTTGTCCCATCTCTGATTGATATGAATTATTATTACAATTTCTGTTAGAGGGCGAATATTTTAATTGATGCAATACTGGAAAACATATTGCTATGTATATTTTCAAGTGAAAATCGTTGTCACCAGTAGTGACTCACTACTGCTTGACAAGAGGCTGCTCAATTGGACCTGAATCAAACCTCTGATTCAGGTCCAGTCGCTTTAACCGCTTAGCTCCTTGAATATGTATCTGAAGCAACATGCTTCAATCTTCAAAAAATTTGCTCTTGCTTGACAACTCGTTCTTATTATTGAAAATAACAAAATATTTTTAGAAGCAGTCCAGTATCTACCTCACAACTCATTCGGATCTCTATCGATGAATAATAAATTTCCCTAAGCACTTGACCTAGGATTATGATATAACTTGCACCAAATAAAAATGCTTTACCTCTATTACGTAAACGCTTACAAATCCGTTCGACCTTCATCTTCCAAGTTCGCGATATCATGTTGCAATTAGAATCAGCGAATGAGATCCTAGATTTCTTTGGCGCGATAAAATTATTGCACGAAACAACCAGTAGGCAGTAAACTGTAATGTATATTCGCAGACCTGACGATGTGGACGGTAGATCAATGATTGTTAACCTGTGATCTGCGTAATTTTATACAGCAGGTACATATTGTGTTGCCAGTATAGAGATATCGATGACTTAGATAGCGTTGCGATTGCTTTGAAGAACTTCTATAATTATTATGTCTTTTTATATTTTTCGTTTGTAGTTCTGTTTATAGATATCAGATAATCGACAGCTTTAAAATGTTTCATTTTTAATTTAATAAAGAAGATTCAAAAAGACAACATTCAAGGCATTTTAACTTTACTGCAGCTTTGAAAAATTTAAACCTAAATTAGGCATTTAACAATTAAACTTTCATTAACCAGTGATGAACGCATTGAACAATATAACCATTTGCATATCATCAAAACTGAAGTACAATTTCAAGACAATTTTTTGAAGTAAAATGCCATATTTACAACCGTTTTTTATGTTGGCATTGTTACTGCTGGCAGGATCAACCAGTAGACTTTATATTGTCAAAATATTCTAAATTTGAGAATACGTTTTTTTTCTTTCCAAAAATTGCAATATAAGTAGCCAGTAGTATGCATGGCATAAATTACTCAATCAATACCCCAAACTCTGCCACTTTTGCTTGACGAGTATATTCATCAATCACAGTTAACTGGTTAAATGCACTAAGTCATTTAATGCAGATTAAGAACCAATGCTTCTAAGAATATAGCTATTTGTACGTATAAGCTAGATATATGTATTAAGTTTAAGTTATGCATGTAGAAAATATACACGCAAGCTGTATCCGCATGATAGCGACCTTGAAAAGGTTTTTATGGGTTGAAGAAATGTTAACTCGATCTTGAGATGTGTTATACAGAAAGGAACGTTCGGCGCACGTTGACTCAGTACTAGATTCGCATTCGAACTTCCAATACTGGATCGATAGTAGAGAAATATATTAATAAATTGAGGCAGAAATTGTCTCAAGCTTGAATCATAATGTTGTCAAAGTTGCCAAATCACTACATACTAGAAGCACATGCCCAATCAAGCACGAATCCAATACAAATATTGATGTTTGCAGTGATATAAATCAATATCTCAAACTAACGTTTATCAGATATCATAATAGTATCATGGAAACACTTGTTTCCTTGTTGCAAATTTCAATGCAAAATTGTGCTTCAAATTACTGCAAAATGTACGTATGTTTACAAAGGTACTTAATTTCAGTATGCATCCTTCAAATTCCCTTAAAATCCCAACAAAAAGTCACAATATTAGAGTTCGAATGGCGAATTTATCATATTAACTGAACACAAATTTTATAAAAAAAAGTTATATATTATTTTATTTTAAGAATATTATAATTTGATAAGATTGGTTAACCAAGCCATACTGCAGCTGAACAAGATAGATAAAAATATGGTACAAATCGACCTCATCAAGACTGCAATCACACATGACGAATTATATAAAACTTCTCCATTTATACTTTTAAAATTGATTTATTTAATTATTTAGTGTTTTTAGCAGTAAACAAACTATATGCAAATAAAACTGTTTAATTATATTTTTTTATGATATTTCAATTATCCTCGAGATAATAAATCAAGTTGATATTATATGGCATTTAATTCATATCCTTTGACATCGGACATCTTATAGAAGTTAATTCCAGAAATGCATTTTCCAAGCCCGATGTAACGGAACGAAAGCGTGTATCTTATAGTTATCTCAGTTTTTACTCTTATTGCGAACAAATACTGTTTTGACCGCACCCAATGCAATATGTGTGCGTGCAATCTCCCATCTAATAATATACTAAACTACATAGCATCGATATTATAAATGATTCACTTCTGGAAAATTAGAACAACTGGGCAATAAACAATATAGGTAGAAATAATGCGGTTGGCAGGCAGTGGAAAATTCATAGAGGCAATTTTCTGTAATAGGACAGATATGGGAGATACCGCTTCACAGCAACGTATACCTACTGTCTGGTAAATCTAACAATTAATAAAAAAATATTATAGCTGAATAATACTTATTTTTTTTATCTATGACTTATTCTATTTGCACTTTTGAAAACTTCTAATATTAATTGATTATTAAATTATTTTCTTCCAAGGAAAAAGAGTATTGGACAAAGTCTTTCATATCAAGCTTTTCATATAAGATGGTACTAAAAACTGTAAAAATGCTATGTGGTTGCTGTGCAGTTAGACGATTTAGAAAACTCACAAAATCTTACCATAAGTGCATCTTTCTAAAGTGTCATAATAATACATGTGTAGAACATTTGATAACATAGCAAATCTATTTCATTTTGAGAGTTTTTACTACCATTTTATATGAAAAATCCAGCCAAATTTGGGTCTATTTTACGGCACAATAGGCCCATAATTCGCAAGAAATGAAATTTACACGTTAGAAATTAAGTTCAATAATTCAATCATATTTCTCCAACTAATTTTCAATAAAAAACTCCTCGAATAAATTATAACATTGGAGATTTTTTCTGTGGTGAATTCTTCCATAGCAAAATTAGCAAGGTGCTAAAAAGATAACTGTAATATATTAAATATTTTTTGTAACATAATAAATTTAAAGTTTTTGGTTTATTACACTACACCATGATTTAAAAAATGTAGTTAGATTGTGCTATTAGTGTATACAATTTTTCACATCCATCCACTTTTTGATAAATGCATTTCCTAGCAGAAAACTGGCATTACTGATACTTAACTTCAGTTTAAATAACATGAAATGATGTATTATTTCATTTATCTAAATTTCGTTCTAATGAGCATTTCCATCATGGTAAGAAATAACAAATGTACCTATTCCATGCTAAACTTTATTCACGTAAACTCTACCGGTCTCAAAGGTTCATTCAATTAATTTAAGTAGTTGATATTTAAAAACCCATTCGCCGTAAGGTCGAGCACCCAATTCCGTTATATCGTTCCATAAATACAACCTAATGTTCTTTTTATTTTTATTATACTTTTTAATACACACAGTATATCTCTTGGTAATTAATAGACACGCCGTGTCAAAGTTGAGGAAGTTAGTTATTGTGCTAAAATCGCTGCCCGATATAAACATCACGTCGGCATCAATCCAATACTGTTTCCTTTCTAAAAAACAATTAATAATTTGTTGAACGTTCATTTCGTTAATTGTATAATTAACAGATATAAAAATACATTAGTGTGTAGTAATAAATGATATTGTGCCGTGCGAAAAATTCCACTTTGGATTTTTTCTAGTAGGCAGAACACGCGCGCGTCCAGGTTTATGAGGCTGCGTTGTAAAGATGTTACAATAAAATACTCGTTTTATTAGAATATATTGTACTATCGCATTCAAGTAAAAATATTTGTCATTGTTTTATTGTTTATTTACATAGATCTTAGTTGACTATTTATACGTACAGAGTTTTTATTGCATGGAGAAACATCACTTGTTAATCTTCCTGTTGGGATTTTTGCACCAACTTAACATCAGCATAAGAGAGCAATTGATCTAACATATCACGTATCATTTTAAATTATTTATTAAAATTAATGACATATGTATTTTAATGTAAAATAAAGATTTTTTAAAACATTCGAATAAATAAGTCAATAAAATTTTCGGTCGATCTTGTCCTTTTAATAAATCGTTCCATATAAATAAAATAAGTAATTTTTTTGCATATATTTATCAATTGTAAATATCTCAATAAAATTGTAAAACCTGTGTTAATTTAAATCGCATGGGCTTTATATGACAAGATTTTTATAAAAATGTATCTATTATATATATATATATATATATATATATATATATATATATTATATATATATATTTATATACATATAATTTCATTTTGATCTACGTTTTTATTAATTAGACCAACCAATCAAAGTAGTATTTTTAAATTTATAAATAAAAAAATAATTCCGATAAAGTGATTGGTCGAAATCGATGCTTATATGAGATGAAACTTCTAATATGTGTCTAGTATGCTAATAAGATCGCTTTTTTTAAATAAATTCTGTTTTTATAATTTCTGATAATTACTAATCATATTATGTATTCAGGTTGACGATCGAAACACACTTGGATAACGAAAACGTCTTAATTATTACAGGAACAATAAATATCTTTAATTAAGAACTGTATCAAATATTCTGGTTTCATTGGCATATGATATCATTGGCAAAAACTTGGTTAGATGAAGTTATTAGATCTATAAAATCAATCATTTTCAATCTGCTTGTATTACTCAGTACTTTCTAGTAAATTTAAATATATATTAACTATAAAATATAAACTCTTAAAAACACCTTTCAAAATGAATGAATGAATTAGCATGATAATTTTATATCTCTATTGAATATAATATATAATCCTGAGAAAGTTTATTTATTGTTTGGAGCGATGGGTTTTCAAACGAAACACTATGGAAAAGTGCTTGTTTTTGCCAAATAACTTAAATATGATTGAATGAATATCAAATACTATTTAAGAGTATGACAAGAATCAGAATTACTTACTTTTAGCAGGACTTTATTATTTGATTTTATCTTAATTTTCTTATCTATTAAAATTTTTATAATTTTTACTAACTTTCGCAAATTGAAAATGAAAGTTCAAAAAATATATTAATATTAAGATGCTATTTTAACCCGCATTTGTAATTTTGCATTCGACAATTTTCTCATTCAAAATGTTTTGCTTCATATAAGCATACTAGTTGTATATATCATCTTCAGATATTTGATGGATAATTGTAATTTTATTATCAAGTAATTGCTTTAAGATTCAATTTAAACCTCTTCTTTTCCAAAACCTGGTACAATAATTGCTTTTAATGTAGAAATCTAAATCCGGGACAATAATTGCTTTTAACGAGAAAAACGAGGAATACAAGGTGGAAATCCGGGACTGTCTCGGTCAAACCGAATTATGTGTATACGGTTATTGTTGAAACAGAAAAAGCTAAATTATATGCAACTGCTTTCATAATTTTTATATAATTTTTCGCTTTTTTAATTTTGAAGCTTTACCCATATAACCTCTGATAAGTCCATCGTTACAATCGATAAAATCATTCAAAATTGATCCAGAAAACAAATACTGTATAATAAGTATTTGTGACTTGAACTATTTTTAATTATAAAAAGTGTTTGGCGAACTACGATAAATGCTATTAATCTTCAAAAATTATTATAATTTACCTTTATGACCTATATGACCTAATATTCTGTTTAAAAGCAAGCCTTGTTTTATTTTCATTTGTCTAGTGTCGTATTTATTGTAGCACAAAATGATTATAAATTATGATCCTTAATTTATGCATGACAAACATCACTATGACTGTTTGATCAAATAGAATTAAGTTACTTCTATTGCCATCACCTGTATATTAAATCCTCGGATTTCAATGCGATTATAGCGCGTGCTTTATAAATATTACCAGTTATTAACTAGGCGAATGTCTACTTACTGTCGGCAATGTCCATTGATACATTTTCGTCACGAAGAACGAATAAACCATCTTTTTGTGTTTACTGCGGCAAAAGCCGAAAAAAATAGTCACCGATGTTCAGTGTCTCTCAAATTGAATATTAACTCGACTTAACGTTCAGATTATGTAAATTAGACGAATATGTATATATAGATATATTTAGTAGAATAGAACTAACCGGCCGAATCGTGGAATTAATGGAGCGACATCTTTCAATCTCATTACCGATTCTGGCAACGATAAATTATTTTCAAATTTATTGAATCAGGTCACAAACCTGAAATTCAAATATGTAACTATGGCCAAATATATACAATACTCACGCACACGCATATATATACATATATATATATACAGATTTATACATATGAACTATCATCTTTACGAGATATTTTTCACGACGAGGTGCTCCTTTAATATTATTATCAATAAAATACGCAAGGAATCAATGACCAGATAATTGCACACATCTGAGTACAGAGTAATACTCCTCATTTACCATGTCAAATATTTTCAATTCTTTATTTGTTCGATTTTTTTAAATATTTGCAACTAATCCATCCTGAAAACCATCCTCTTGCTGAACATCATCAAGTTTTTGATCGCAGTTAAAAAATGTCTAGATGGAACTCCTCCCATTGATCTGACATTCGGGTATGATAATTGTTCGAATAAAATAAAAATATTGCTATTTTTACTAAATGGGCAAAAGATTTTTGTTAGTAATAAACGTTATTCATCATGTTTTTAACAATTTCCTCTTGGAATAATGTGACTTCATAGGCATCAAAGTAAGTAAAAGAATATTATTCAAAGCCTTTTTGGCTATAATTCGCTTAAGCCCCAGAGCTTAGTGGAGCTTTTGATCACTTAGAATAGATTATTATCATTGACTAAAATAAATAAGTGTGACTTTTGGCACATTTTTATTACCTTGAAGACAATCTAGTAATGCAGGTCTTTTGAAACGTTATTCTGTTACCTATTCATGAAAATGTCAATATTATTTATGAAACAAGTGTTCAACATTTATTGCTCCACAGTTAAACTATAGAACCTTTTATGATTTCCTGTCGATTTACAGCCTCTTCGATACTTTCTACAGCTTAACTGCGAGATTTATTCAATTTTGCAAGGTCTTGCAAAGTTCGGTTCAAGTTTATAGCCAAATTTTATATTTTTAATAAAACAAGCTGGATTTGAGCACTTAAACGTTCACTACTTTCTAAACCTAAACTTAAGAACCAATTATAGAATTGATCGAATCTGCGTGTTTTGGTAAAATAAATCAGCAACAACAACATCCTGATCACTTTGTGCCATTTCAACTGAAATAATCAATTGATGCCAGTGAAATGTTGGAACAAGTAACTAAAATTTAAATTAATGGTATGTATTAGAGTTTTATATATAAAGGTACATATGTTACTCGAATCCTTAGTGAACAAGTTCTCTTTATAATACACTTTTTATATAAATCTTTAACTTCTGGTCCATAAATACCGCTGCAATGATAACGACACTGTCAAGCACATTTGCCAATGGGACAACTTAAATATGCATGTGTATATATAATTAACATATTATATATTTTACGATGTCTTTTATAATCGATATTAAGCTATATACATTCCTACATAGTAGTATGCATTAATAATGTTCTTGTGCGGATATATTTGTCGGATTGCGAGTCCTTAGCATTTTATTACAAAGAGCCGCTGTCCCATAAAATGCGTGAGATACTGTTTTGCTTTTGGATTTTTTTAGTATCACTCGCGTACGTTTAATTCTGTATCTCGGCTCGCACTTAATTTATTTTATTTCAATATGTAAAATATTTTTACTTGGGAATGAAAAAATCTTTAATATACTTGTGCATCTCTAGATAAATATTGGCGATAACTGGGTTGCTTAAAGTTTATATATTCTTGATTATAAGGGGTGAAAGTTGAAACATCTCATTATCAAGTTCAAAAATTTCATGAACTTAAATTTTGTGAATTGTAACAGCTACATAACATTATGATATACAATAACAGATTGATATCCAATTAATAAGTAATTAATATTTACTTATTAATACATGTTGTACCATGTTTAAATTAAATTGTCTTAATTCAGATTATAGTTTTCAAGACGTATAGCTATAAAATATGTACAATTCTCCCTTTAAATGCCCAATTTGACTTTGAGTAATTATATTTTTAAAACCAAATATATCACAACAAATAACACATATCAAACAAACAACTATTTGATTATGTTCAGTAAAACTCTCAGCTAATTCATCATTATAGAAATGTGTTTCTTCTGCTGTTTTTAAATTTTTTTACCTAGAACTTTTCACTCTATGGGTGGGGTGGGGATGAGACGGCCAAGTGGCAAATAGGTCCATTGTCTTATATATGAGTTTTAAAGGGTGTTTATAAAATAACAGCTACGTAATTCAACCATTGCAATTAAATTGAGAATTTAAATATTTAAACAAACAACATGTGACATTGAACTAGTAGTTTCAAATTACATTCCATTATGAAAATGAAAATTATAATTAAAAAATTATATTTATAGTTTGTTTAATTACGAATTGATGTAGAATTTTTTTAGGAACAAATCAATCTAATAATTGTTACAAGTAGTAAATATATTTGATATGAATTTCTACCAATAAACCTTTGAAACATCTAATACATTTGGATTATGCTTATATTTTGCGAATCGTCTTTAATTAAAATGCTTTAAAGACAAGTGGCTGAACACGGAAATTTTAAATTGAAAAATCTAAATATTCATAGTTCCATAATATGAGAAAGAAAAATCTCTTCCCGTTTATCTATTTATCTTGATTTACTGATAAATTTGATTGCATACAGTCTGTCCATCAGGTAGTATAGTAGCGCAGATATATCTTTCTCCCGGGGTCAGATAAGTTCAATATCTGAACGGTTTCGGGTCCAGGTATTTAGACATCAGAATGGCTCTCATAACGTCAATACACATCATCACACAAATTCATCTCGAATTCATTTTGTCGTGTATTAATATTTTTATTATTTTTTATTATTTTTTCTGTTTGGTTTATCTGCTCTCATTCAAGGGTCATTACTGCGTAATGCGTTTGATCTTTGTCCATGTATAATATAATATGAGAACATTCCGAACGATTGAAATATTGAAGAGAATCTAAACTGACGTCAATGAAATATTCTTGAACGATATTAGTTGAAATGTGAGCCGGTTACTTTTTACGCACAGTTTAATTATTAGTATTAATCTTAATTAGAATATTCTCCATTTATTTAAATTATTAATACACAAATTAAAATATGACGCAAAAAATGTTATATTAGTCGTAATAGCTACAAGAAAAGTTGACTTAAAATTTTCCTGTACTAATTCAAAAATTGCATGTGTGTTTTTCATACCCTAGTATTGACTTTTTATTATTTAAAATATACATACTTATATGAATTAGCTGGGAGTTTTACTGAACATAGTCAGATAGTTGTTATTTGTTGTAATATATGTAATTGGTTTGGTTTTCACATTATAATTGCTCAAAGTCAAATTTGACTTTTATGCCCCGCCCTATTCTATTTTAAGCCTTCAATTAAATATTAAATGTTTGTTATATAAACATTATAACTATATTGTTATAACATAATTAGGTTAGTTGAGATTAATTGGGAAAATATTTGGGTGTTGAAGATATCACAGTTTTTAAAGAAAAATCTTCATAAAAACACTCACATAAATTACTAATTTGTTTGTTTGTTTATTTGAAATGATCATTTGCATTGGTAATATTAATATTACGTATTAATATTTCATAAAAACTAAGCAATTTATTCTTATATGTAAATTCTATACAAGTAAGTATTTTTAGAATTAATTTATATCGTTTAAATGATCTATATTAATAGAAATACTGATAGAAAAAAGGCAATTAGTAGTAAAATGTATAATCAATAATGAAATGTATGGCATTATTTTTATGTGCGTCACCTACACGTGGATATTTAAAATTTTATGGTTTTTGCTGAATATTTAAAATGATTTAATTCTTTACGCAATCTTTGATATCAATTTAAATTAGTCGTAGATAGAATAGTTATATGATTCATAGTATAAATTGTGCGTAATGAATATATTAATTTGATTGTTTTAAAATTATTAAAAGTTAAAAGAATAGTTAAATGAAACAGCAAAAAACACACACACGTATATATATATATATATATATATATATATATAAAGTAAAATTTTCAATCCTCCTACAAGTCGTTAGTAGTTATCAGCAGGCCAGGGTAAAAATATTTACAATTATTTATTATTCAGAAAACGTTTTGAGTAATATTTTCAACCCTTCTTAGTGTATTAATTTGAAATATATATAAGTTATTTGAAAATAAAAAAAACTGTCCAAATTCTTATACTAACTATGAAATAAAGGTGTCTTACAATATCGCTCCGTAAAGATCAAGTATCGTAGTCTTTGAAAAATACTTGAAATATATTTAGGCAAGCAAAATTTCATTGGTACAAAAATCTAATTTTGATAAAAAATAAATCGACCTTTTAAATTCTTCATCTAAAAATTCTAAATCTTTGCTTTAAGAGTAGAAATATTAGCTGGGGGTGATTCTCATGTGTTTTCAATAAAAATCTTGCATATCTCATGCAAAATATATTTCTATTAGTTCAGTATATATATAGTAAAATTTTTGTTTGTCCATATTTTACTATATATATATATATATATATATATATATATATATATATTTACCTTAGTGTGTAGATAATTAACGTATGTGTCTAATTTTAATAGCATTGAGATTTTTCTCAAATGATCTGTATCTTTACAGTATCTCTTAACGGAATCCAGTCTTCTGATAATTAATCGCTTCATTAGTATACAATATATCACGCGGATACGTATTCTACCGAAAAGTCTAATTTATTCAAATTACCTGAAATCCGACAAATTGACCTAACGAAAACCGCGAACGAAACACTAAAGATTTGTCAATTTGAGACGACCAACTGTGAATTTATTGCAACTCCGATCGTTAGTTTTAAACTTTATTGGCGATTAGATGAAATTAATGCCCATATATCACGCAAAATCGATTTTATTGGACGAATTTGGTTAAAATATTTGCAAGTTTTATTATTTAGGTATAAATCACAAGAAAATGTTACTCTATAGTTTGTGATTAAATATTTCAATAAAATATAACTCCAATACTGCTCAATAACATGATATATATCATAATTATAATAACTTAGCCTACGAGAATATTTAACACAACTGTTACTTTTCTACTTCAAAAGACTATTGATATTTTACAATTGAGCATATGATTAATATTTTTATAAATAGTATTAAAATAGTGAAATATTTTTATGAACAGTATTTTTTTATATAAATTAATGAAAATTTCAAACATTTTTGTTAATTTTGTTAGCTATTGCCATTCACTTTATTCAATGTGGTATTAAAAATTTGAAGTATTGAATTTTTTTTTTAATTTATTTAAAAATCACATTTTCGTAATATGAATTGCTTGTTGATAAACCTATTAATTATAAAGACGACAAAAAATATAATATCAAGTTACCACCAGCACGAAGTCGAGATTATAAGTTCAGAATAAATATTCTAAAAGTTTTATTTTGCTTTGCTTTATTTTTTAAATTCAATTTTATGACTTCTATCTTCGACTTCTTAATATTATATCATGACACTAAAGCTTCAGCATTATTAAATATATTATTTTTTCTAAAAAATTGTTCCAACCATTTAAAACAATGAATGCCTGTATACTAATTCACAATATTAGTTTAAGTTGCATGAGCAAAATGATTGCAGGCGCATTAAAATGATGCTTGAACATGAAAATATAATTAATTTTAAATTATTACTTAGAATGTGTTCATAAAATTTGTAAGAAGTATATATTATACGTCATGCTCGCATTACTTCCAAACAAATATATATATATATATATATATATATATATATATATATATATATATATGTGTGTGTGTGTGCGCGTATGTGTATGTATTTATATATTTATATCAATAACAGCATGATAAAATTAAATATATCGTTACATTTGCATGTGCGTGATCAGATCCAATATAGTACAATGTCACTGAAGAAGTCTGCTTAAGAGTTGTCTGGTTTATTTTAATGGCAATTCTTATTTATTATTTCGTTGGTTTAACACTTCGCTTCTTCGACGCATATCAGGTTTCAACAAATTTATTTGATGAAAATGTTTACAAAAAATCAGCAAGCAACGCGATACTTATACGATTCAACGATGTCGTATATTAAATCAGTTAGAAAAAATGGTTTTGGAAATAGATATCTACTGTTTCACTTCAGTCTATACTTTCGAGTTTGTAGTAGGAGTTCAAGTTCAAAAATATATATTTCATGATATAAAATTAATATTATATAATGATGGAGTGGTATATTAGTTTTCTATCCTTGAGTATTTTATATCAATACATTTTATATATGATATAAAAAAACAAAAAAAATCACCTTAAAGATATTTTTAATAATAGTGTTTCAATTGTAGCTATGGGTAGATCAGGCTATAGTTTGGCATGGCGCGTTTGCCATACCAAACTATTGCTCTTGTAAATAGCCAAGTGCCTGGATGTTAATCTCAGTGCCTGGTTCTGTATAGTCTCTAGTCTCCGCGAACTTGTAGTATATATTTATATTAATAGATGATATATAACAAAACGTTTTAATTTTTCATTATTTTTGAATATATACTTAACACTATTTAAATGTTTATCACGATTTTAAAACAGAAATGCAGCAATTTCTTTAAGATCTAAAACAACAATTAAAGAATTGTTTTATCAAAAACAATTCATACTTTATAATTTTGACAATGTAATTAAGTGGCATTGCTTCTGAAGCCTTATAATACGTAATTTTCATATTTTCAGATTTTTTTAAGCTAGATAGGGAACTATAATCATAAATATGCTTGTGCGTTATAAGCATTTTCAATGTTCCTCGAAATTATAATATATCTGCACTGAAACTAAACTTTTAAGACTAAACTATTAACAATATTATTATAATTATATGAGTAATAAATGGAATTCTATTAAAGCATTCCTAATGCAACAGAACCCTTCCAGACACCAAACATGTGAATAATTTAAAGTTTTCAATTACCTTCGTAGCCGACTGATTATTAAATTAATATTGCTGCGAACTCGCGGACTTCAAGAACGTAAAACGAAATTGTTTAATTTAAATGCACGTAAACGAGGTGCCTAAAACTCATTAAACCAAACTCATAACGTACAAAGGAAGTCCACTACTAATAGATTACATTTCAGGTGTAATAAAGTGCGCTCGCAGTTTTGAATTTAAAACGTTTTGTAAATTATAGACTTCTAAAGCAACGGCCAAAGGAAAGCTCGCAGTAGCATTAGTTAATTATATAGAATAAATAATTTAAACAAATATTTTTATGTGCTAATTACATTTTTTTCATTTCAGGTAAGTACCTACTTGCTACTAAACTCAACGTGTGAATCATGCGCAAATCTGTATGGTAATGTATTTAGCTATAACATTTAACGACATAATAGAAACAAAATAATAAAATATAAATTTCGTATCGATTTAGCGTGGAAAGTTAAAATAAACTTATATAGAGTTTCTTTGATAATTAAAACTACCATACTAACCATAATTTTAACATTATGGGTACTAGCTGTCATGCACAAAATGCACTCTTGTTTTATCCTTGTATAAATTGCATATTATCTGAAACAATGATTTTTTCAATAGTGTAAATTCTACTTCCTGTTATCGCAAAATAATTCCTATTTCTGTATATTTATTATATTATTCTTAATATTTTATGTTGTTGAAGAAAATTATTTTGTGAAATGTCGATTGTGTGAAAAATAAAATTGACAATGCGGGTTTTTGCACCTTTGATTTTTGTTAGAAGGAAATTTGTTATTTTTCAATCAGAAATAAAATTAACAATAAATTTAACATAAAAAGTAGTTGCTCATTTGCAAAAATCTTGTAATTATTTTATGTTTGTATTAACAATGTTAAAATTAAAATTATTTTCTAAGTTGCAAAAATCAGAACAACGAAAATTTTATGTTTGCATTGATTTGCTTAGTATAACCGATTTATCAACTATTATCATACTTAACTATCATTCATGATTTTTTTCCTCAGCTTATTAATTTTAAGAGTTATTGGAGATTAAAATAGATATTTCTTCACTGAAAATTAAAATTGGAATTGGGACTCTAAAAATATTGGCTTCTGTTTGACCACAAACGCATTAATATGATGAGAAAATAAATTTAATGGAAAATATTCTGAAAGACATTTCCCATAATAAAAATCATTATAAATTTTCGATAAAAATTTTAGATATTTCAAATTTTAATGCACATTTTTCAGCACATTGCATTGTCATATCGGTTTGCTTGACGACTTCAAGCTTATGAACTTGTTTTTTCCAGGACTTATATTTGCAATGTCTATTGTTTCAATATATTATATATAATACGCATAAATTCCAGAAATAATTCCTTTAACTACAAAATACTACCCAATTACCACCAATAATGTGATTTTCTACTCATTCCGATGAGGACAAGGTCAATAATATTCTCGGATTTCGCGTAAATTTCACAAAATGCAATTACAATCTCCGACAGCATAATATATTACAAGTGAGGAAGGAAAGTTTGAGTTTTTCTCAAGATAATCTATAGTCTAATTAAGTCCACGCATTTGTGTATCATTATACGTATGTGCATTCAAGCGCAATTGCGCTCACGCAAGAAACTTGAATATTCGTAAGAGAACATTCGCGGCATTCGCGAAGACCTTGAAGTGAAAGTACTCTGTCATAATTTGAATAAAAAGCATGAAAATATTATTGATCGATTCGGTACAGGGCTTATATGATATGTAATCAATGAATTGAACAAAGTACATGAAATAATGATTGAGGTAATTACAGAGGCGGTTATCACTAATGGAGATGCCATTTCTTTTTAAATCCCTGAAACCCACGTTAAAAGGTTAATGAAATTTGTATAGACAGATAGATAGATAGATCACTTTATATGCAAAGATTTATTTTATGCAACAGAAAAGCCTAAAATCTCATTTAACGTATTATAGAAAACCTTTAGAGTTTTCTCTATTTTTTCTTTATTTTTGACTATGAATCTATGTGTTCATAAATCTAAAACACCTATCACCCCTTGTACACGCGGTTTTTGAAAATATATTTTTTTGAAATGTATATATTTTGCATTTTGACTAAATTATAATTTGCATTTCTATAGTAACATTTTCATTATTTTACTGTCAAAATACAATACTACAAAACGTATACAGTTACGAATTCTAAGTAGTCTATGTATATGATGGAAATATGTGGATAAAATGGGAATTCCCCGTTTTATGATCAAAACTAAATTTCTTGTGCGTATGAGGTAGTTTGTTTCAAATAGCAAGATAAAAAACATCATTGTTTTCAAACTTAGTTTATATTTTTTATTGGTCACAATAAAAACTGATAAAAAGGGTTTTTTATAAAGATTTTCGATAAGCACGGTTTTTCCACACAAGAGAAAATTTTTCAAGTTACACGGTTATTTTCCGAGCATGGGTGTAAGGAATAAAAAAAATATAAAAATTGTCAATTTTCATATATTACCTAAAGCTTTGAACAACATCTAACTATTAATAGCTCTAAATTAGTAAATGATACAACTTTTGCCACATAAGTGAAATGAAAATGTAAGATATTAAATTTAAAATACAACTTTTAAAATAGTACCTACAATATTGAAAAAATATTAAAGTTACTCATAGCAAACTTAAAGTTCACTAAGCTTCATAAATCAGAGATTTCTTCTTATACGATTTAAATTTATCATACTAAATTAATAGTTATTTCAAAAATTAATTTAACATTTAAATAATTATTTAGTTTTTAGATTAATCATGTTTTTACAAGTATTTGTCCCTGTCATGCACCCAACAATGTAGTCTGAATAAAATTTAATTTAATTTTCAGCCAAAAAAACTTAACTCTTGTTTTTGAAATCTTGTTCCTAATCAACTATTATCTTTGTTTTAATTAATTATTGTTTGAAAAGTAATAAAATATTCAAAAAATTGTGAGATATAATAATAATGTCAACTACAATAAAAAATATAAAAATTCTGCATATAAAAGTTTTCGTTTTAACTTTCATAAAGCATAGTATCAATCACCTCTTCTTATATCGTTTTGCGTGATTTATACGATGTCCAGCCTCCAAAGTTTTTTGCACAGTTTTCGTTGCAGTGAAATGAAAGTCACATAATTTCTTCAGATAGCATGTAGCATAATTAATACAGTTTACGAGAATTTGCCGCTTTTTGCATGTTTTTATACGATAAGCGAAAAAGATTAAAATAGCATTGGAACCATTTCGTCTTTATGCGTGCTTTCTATTATATTTACAACTTGCGTGTTTTCTCTACATGTATGGAACTCGTTCGGATCTGACAGTAATTAGTAATGCGTTTGCTGATGATTTGTTCTAGTTATTGGTAGACGATTAGTGAAAACATGATATTGACAATTTTTTACTGTGGTATGCATTTCTTATTAAATATTTTCTTAAAGATTGTTTAATCCCCTAATCTGTCTTCAATTTGTATTTCATGTTGCGAAGCATATGTAAATCAGACATGACTCAAAAAGAATCTATTATACATTCAATGATCAAATTGATATCAATATTTTAGTTCTCGAAATCAAAACACAAAAAAACTATTTAACATGCTCGTGTTACTGCGTTTTTAATGTCTAATTAATATTTTCTGAATGTATTTTAATTTTCTAAACGATCCATCGCTAATTGATTCGAACATACTGCTCAGCTTACCTACATGCTTTTTATACTTACACATAGGATAAATCTTTTTCTATGATCGATAGAACCGTATTCAAAAACGTACTCACCGTTGTTATTAATGATATTTTTGTTAATAGAAAAAAACTATTTATTTCTAATTAATCGCATATTGATTATAATATCCGATTCATCAATAGAATGAGACAGAGTAGAAAATTAATATTTATAAAATGATTGAGCAGTAAATGTTTCGAATTTTCGTTAATGGTGATATGATCTATGGAGTTACGTGTGCGGCATATTCTGCTACTCATATTCATTACGAAGTTGTTTGGGTTTCCATAAATTATTCTTTGAGTTTATTTTTTGGGTTTTTAAAAATGAAATATATGAGTCTGTTGAAGGAAAATAAGATTTGTATGCAGTATGACTGCTTCATGAATTTTCTTGTAATTAATAATATGATTTGTAAAAATATAGTCAAATCTAAAAAATCTAATTTTGCAATATTCGTCATATTTCTTCCTATCTTATAAAAAATAAGTTAAATTGTTTTATTTACCATAGGGTAGTTTATAGTAGGTAATCGTCGAAAAATCGAAAATGAAGTTTTCAAAAAATATCAATATTTTAAAAGAATATTTTTTTCAGAAAATTTCATAATTACTAAAACAAGCAATTTTTGCAATTCTTTTAATATTAAAATTTTTCAAAATGTTCAAAAATGTTTGGAAAAATTGAACAATTTTTTAAAAAAAATTATCATTTTCGATCTTTCATAATTTTTAAATTATGGTACGGGAAGTTCCAGCAATTTGCCTTAAGGCCATCTTAATTTACTATAATGGCATTAAAGCAATATTTTATCAAAAAAGTTAGCATTTCCAAGAAATCGAATTTATTAATATATTTTACCAATATGCAACAAAATTTTATACCTAATTAAAATACAAATAAAATCGATTCATATGTGATATAACAAAGCTGTTAAAAAGTAATATAATAAATGGCGTTTTAAAATTTTACGAAATAATTAATAACATTCTCACCGTTCTAAGATAACACACTAGCCAAACAAGGTCATGGGAAATATTCATTTTTGAAGATCATAGGTCCATATATGTATACGTGTTATATATTTTCTACACATTGAAATTTTTATTTGAATATCTATATTGCTTATATTTAGCACTTCATTAAAATTCTGTTCGCTTTTTAACGACGATATTTACAGCTGTTTCGTAAAATGAAAATTTATTGGTTCGCATGAATCAAGAGCGAGAAATTTTATGTTGTAATATAAAGCGAAAAGCTATTATATATTCTTGATGGTATATTTATATGATGAGGATTACAAAAAGCACATCAGAGCTTTTTCAATTTAAAAGTTCACTTATGGGATGTGAAGTTAGAAGCAATAATACTACAATTATAGATTATCTGCTACTCTTTAAATCGATTCTACAATGAAATAGTTTATAGGCGATACAAAGTCTTGAAATCGTATAAATTCGAAATTAAATCTGCATCTTATCAGTTGAAATTCGTTGAGATCAATAAATGTTGTATAATAATACAAAATTTTATATTATTAACTTCCCGTAGGGTAAGTTATAGTAATCGCAAAAAAATCGAAAATGAAATTTTTTATATATCTTTACGTTTCAAAGGTTTCTGAACATTTTGGCATACCTTAGAAAAAATGGATGTATGTGTGTGTGTGTGTGTGTGTGTGTGTGTGTGTATGTGTGTGTGTATGTGTGTGTGTATGTGTGTGTGTATGTATGTATGTGTGTGTATGTATGTGCGGATACAAATTTTCGTCGACGATTTCGGGAACACGGATCAACCGATTTGAATAATTCAAAAAACATTCGATTCGTATTGATAAGGAGACGTGCTGATTAGTTTTTGGCGAAGGCAGGTCTAGCCGTTCCGAAGATACGGGGCAAAAAGTGCCGAAAACGGTAACTCAGTTTTTAAGAGAACGGAGCGTCCGATTTGAATAATTCAAAAAACGTTTCACTTGTATTGACAAGATGAAGAATCGATAAAATTTTCATGAAGGTAGGTCTAGCGGTTTCGGAGATATGGAGGAAAAAGTAAAAAAATGAGCCATTTGGCGGTCAAAAATGATCATTAGACATATGCACATCAAATTATCAGATATTTTATAGAGATTTTAACAATAAGTATACATTTTGTTAACATTCCTATGGGTTCCGTACCAATGCTTATGCGTTAGACAGCGACGCGGCACTTACGCGCTTTATATTTTGTCCCTATGCAGTTAAAACAGTACGATTGCTTTGAAAAAAGTTCAGATCTTCCACAATATGTTAAAATAAAGAAAAATTTTTTTTTCAAAAAAAAAAACAAAAAAAAAATTAAAAAAAAATTTTTTTTTAAAAAAATTTTTTTTTCAAAAAAAAGTAATTTTTTGGCCAATTTATAGTTTCTCAAAAATCTTATTTTTTTCAAAGTAATTTTTTTTTCAAAAATGTTAATCGTTTTTAAAAAAATAATAATTTTTGGTACGGGAAGTTCCAGCAATTTGCCTTAAGGCACGATGCCTTAATTGCCTTAAGACAGAATTCCACTTACAGCTAGTTTATGTTGTATATTAATACATTAATTTGTATTATATATTTGACAAAATCCGAAAGAGAAAGGGAAAGAAAAATTCAATACAAGAAGAAAAAAAAATTCACCAAAATGTTTTGCTAGCTTTGTTTAAATGATTATGTTGTTTTGTGTTACATATTTCTGACAATAAAAGTCGTTATAAACCATTTTCTTCTTGTATGATTTGATTTTATGACTAATCGTTTCAATCGTATTTGGACAGTATTTCAGTATTTCTTCGCAGGCAAATGTTAAATTGCTATTCAATTTTTTTCTCCAAGCTAAGTGGTAAATTAACAAAATTATGGCTGATAATATATAATTTGAAACAATCAAATTTTAAAAAATTATAAATGATTTTGATAAGTTTTGCATATCAAATGCACCAATTTGCAAATTAGTAACCACGATAGCGTTACAAATGTCGTCTTCACACAATTGCTGTAATTATTAATTCATTTAACTCGTTAAATATCTCTAAAATCAGTCCTCATTTCAAGGTTCTAATATCTGAAGTGATATTAACATAAAATGACGATTCGCCATGATTTGATTTGCAGTTTAATTTACGAGATTGTTGATTGGCATTATAGATTGCCGATCGGAGTACCCGTGACATGAATAATGGGACAGCTGATAAAGTTGAGGAATCGATACGCAGAATATTTATATAATTATGTATTAATACATTGAATCAATGTTTGAATAAATAGAATGATTGAATGGGTTGCCCATGCACAGTAATAGACTTTATTGCATTCATCAAAGCTTGAGCGTTTGATAATTTAAATGGTCAATAGGTAAGAAATTTAATGGAGAAATATAGAGAATATAAAAAAGTTTTTTTTTATAAAACAATGAAAAATATGTATAAATAATGTTTGTTGATATTTAGATAATCTAATAAAAATTGTATTATACTTTTGTTATGGATTTATAAAAATTTTCGTTTATATCCCGATAGCGACGTTGTAAGAATCAAAATGATGGTTGGTTATACATCTTTTTCCCTCTACTTTTAAATATTGTAGTTAAAACATTCTTAACTTTACTCCATTTCTAGGTATCGATAGTGGACATTTTAATTCAGTCAATAATTTTATATTCCATTAGCTCCTTGACCACATAATCAAAAAGTAATATTGTATCTTCAATGTTGTGTTTCTCGTGTGAACGTTTACCGTTTTTGTCGTTTGTCGCTAAACGAACAGATATCACTTTACGGAATATTTAATAATATATAATCATTCGTAAAATATTAATTAATGATCTCATCTCAAAACACAAACTAGTGCGAAATTTATTAAGATCAAATTACTTATGCAAATTAGTCAAAATTATGATTTTAAATATTTTGATTTTGATTAAATCGTATATTAAAGTGTTTCAGAAAGCCAATTAGTAATGAATAGAAATATTTGATGGGATTATTTATTGCTCATAGTTGAGCAAGTATTATTTTATGCAGATTATGCAGATTATTATCATTTATTCTTTTGAAAGATAAATGATTTTATTCGCTTATGAGATCACAATTTTGTCTCATAATAATTAATACTTAGTGCTTTTTATAAGTAAGTTATTAATGAGCAATTCATAAACAGACGACTATATACTTCAATATAAAATTAAAAAAAAAACAATTAAATTTACACATTTTCAATAAAGTAGTCATAACATTGTTCACTTAAGTCATAGTACTGGAAATGAAATTTTAAGTTTAATTCTAATATTATGCATAATTCAATGCACAATATATTTCAGACTAACAATAATTGTTTCATTAATTAAATCATGCTTCTTTGTTATCAATCTGAAATACAGATTACTGTAATACATTTATGTATATGTATTTTTTATATACTATTAAGTAACAAGTAACTTAGTTACTTGTATAGTATAAATGTTTATTCGATTCTTATATTTCTTAATTCATAGGCATTCTTTTAAATATTTCAACCATGGCACAAAATTTTTGTTTATGATTCGAATTAAACAATTAACGTGTGATCCGTTCCTAATATTTGTAGCCACTTCTCATTCATTTCCTTCAGAAAACTAACACACATATAATATACCAGTTATCTTTCCGATGTTCGGCGTTTCGTTAAAAGCTTAATAATGTACCAATGAATTAAAAAACATCAACAGTATGTGATATACTAGCTCTCAGCATCACTAATTAATTCGGATACTCTTATATAATAACTATCGTTTCCGACTGGCAATTTGAAAATATTTCTTTGTATTCGGATCCCATATAATAGATACAAAATATAAAATATTTATATATGTAATTTGAAGAAAATATTAATAATTTTGGTAATTGTTAGTTTAATGTTTAATGATGTGGTTTATGAAATGAACACACGGTAAACACTCCATCTAAATAAGAAAATACAGTTAGAAGTCGAAGAATATAAAAATAATTGAATAATTTTTGATGCTTTATTATAGTTTTTTCATATCATAATATTCATGCCATGATAAATATATTTTGTAAATTTTTTACATAATTAAAAATGAGTGATATGACACTATTAGGTAAATTTAGCAGCAATTGCATCTGAGCATTTTTGTTAGTATTTTTTATCACAAAAATTACCTAAATTGAGTTGAAGATAATATCAGTTTATGCAGAAATGCAGAAAAATTTGAATTTTATAAAATTCCTTTGAAATTAAAAATAAGACATTGGACCTGTTTTCCCCCTAGCCGTCCTATTTTTACCCGCGCATGGAGTAAAAAGGACCAGGTAATAAATTTTTAAAAAACAATAAAAAGCACATACTTCTTCAATGATAAAATAGCTGTTTAGTTTTAGAGTTTTAGTAAATAGATTCAGATATTTGTTTGTTTGATATGTGTTATTAATTGTGATATAATTGGTCTGGTTTTCTGCTCAAAGTCAAATTAAACCTTTGTGCTCCACCCTACCCCACATACTTATAAATATAGTAGTTATATGTATTAAACTATACAAAATTCTAATTTTACACTGACGTTGTAACTATTTTAGTGCAATTTATTTATCAAATACTTATAAAAAATAATTATGATGTAATCAAAACCTACCAAAAAATCCGCAATACAGATACGGTTCCCAAAATTGACCGAGATCGTATAAGAAATAAAATTAATACCGATTTCGAATAAACATGGACGATTTTATTTATCCAGTTCGGCATTCTCTTCACTAATTACACCGATATGCCATATATACCTACCAATATGTGATATGTATTTCTGATTAAGTTTTTTTTGTCAGTTCACTTTATTTCGGTATCGTACGGTCTCGCTAATGGAACAGTATTTCATTCGTCGGGATGCTGCGATTAATAAGAACCACTTTTTTAATGCCTTCCAAATTGAAACTTCGTTTCCGAAGCAAGATAAGATTATTTCGTATAAATGAGCCAAATTAAATATACATAAATTCATATATGTATACACTAATACAATTAAGATGAATATACACATATGAAAACATCACATCATGTTCAAGAATTCATATAGACTTTCTGGAAATATTCCAGTTCGATCAACTTTGTTATTTTCTTCCGTAAAATTTTATTTTTACAATTAATTTCAACATTAGAAGAGTCGTTTGAAATAACTAAAATTTATAGTAATAAAATTGATGGTATTAAAGATTATTTTCAATACAGATAACCGGATGATAAAAGTTATTCTATACATTATTTAAATAAAACGTATTTAACAACTCCTGAAGTAGGAGTTGCTTTTCAGAAATTGTTCCTTCAACCATTCCATTTTATTTCAGTATGGAATTGTTTGATAAAAATACCGACATGCTATGTTTTGAACTAATATTTAACTAACTTTTTCTACGTCGATTGTCGTATAATATAAGTGATTTCCTGATCATTGCTCATCAGTATTATTTTCTATATAATTAGCAGTTATTCTACAAATTATTCATTACTACTTTGCTTTTATGAAATTTTAGTTTTGACTTACTATATGTAAGTATAGTAATAAATCCGTTTTAATACCGGTACGTTTATGAGAACAAAATAATAATAGTTTAGTTAGTACAAGACATTCATTTAGTTCTAAACAAGATGTATTTTATGCAACACATGTTGCAAATTTCAGCCTGCAATCACGGACGATAATTATTACTCGAGCAAAATCAAATAAAAAGTTGCAGAACTTGCCACCGTTTCTTCATCGGATTAATGAACGGCTTTAAGATTTCAAATTCTTTTGTGTCCGTACCTTACCTTACAGTCTTAAGACAGAAGGTATATCATTATCGTATATGTATAGCGGCGCTTTTTCTTATCAATTTTCTTTTTGTTGGTGCATTTTTCACTGATTATATATATTTATTTTAAAATGTAATTCCCGACGAACAGTTCTTTTTGTTCGAAATTTCAACGGTGGCTCACAGTATCATACGCTTAATTGTTGAAGTAACTTTATGTCGTTTTGCAAAACGCACTCGAGATAATTTCAATGCAATACGAAACAGAGCCCCAGGTGATCATGAGAAATCACAGATTCTGGCAGATGAAACTGAGATGACTTAGCTTAAAAATGTAGAATTTGCATTGCACAGGCTATAATTATTTAAATTAAATGTAAACTACCGGAAATTTCATTAAAGTGCTTATGAAAAATTATTGAATTTATGAACGTTACACGAAAGAGAATTTTACGGTATAGAATGATGGCTTTACGCAGAATTGTCAAAAATAAAACAATAATTGACTTTTGCCCGAAGCAGAATGTGGTTACTCATTTTTTTCCCTGCATTTAATTTACACTTCAAACTTTTCTCGTGCCTTTGTATCATAAATCTCTTTTGTGTGGTTGAGCTACTTTTGCAGATTTTTAAAATTAAAATTAAAGATACTAACATTGAAACATTACCTGAATTTAAATATCTGTTTTGGCTGACTTACTACATCAAGTACTTTAATTTTAATTTAATACTACATCCAGCACCTTTCTTATACGCAATTCAAATTATATTGATTATTCAAAACCAATCATTTCAGCATAATCAATTAGATGTAAGTATGAATGGTTTTACGATTATGAGTTTATAAATAATTAAGAAAAATAATGTTAATGATTTGTAATGATCTAATAGAAAATTAATATTATTAATAATGGCAAATGACATGCCAAAAAACTATGAATATTTATAATTTAAAATGTAATATTTAAACTGATATTATTTTTTCAAAAATAATTATAATTAATATTTATATTTTTAATTCTACACCTGTGCTTAAAGCATAAACATAAACTTTAATTAAATCTTTTTTTTGATATACAAAATAAATATATCGTTATTTATACTCAATACTTAAATTCAAGACAACACTATCATTTGTAATTTGTAATTCTCAAAGAAAAATATTAAGATTAATAATGGTAAAGGACATGCCAAAAAACTCCGAAGCTAAATAATTTAAAATATAATATTTAAAATGTTTTAATTTTTTATAAAATTATGAAAAAATATCTGTGCTTTAATTACCGCTTAAAAATGAACTTTATTTAATCTTAATTTTATTTGGACACAAAATAAAAATATATTCTTTCTTATACTCAATATTTTAATTCAAGGCAACACTATCAATATAAAAAATATTGAATATATTGTATTTAAAAATTATAGGAGTTTTGCTATATTGTCCGTAATTAAAAGATTTTAATTGCATCTTTCTACTTGTTCGGAATAAATTTCGACTCTCAAGTTTGACCATTGCAACTTATCTTGATTATTATTAGTTATTTTAATGTTGTTTATTGTATTATTTAACAACTTCAATTACTTCTATGTGTACTTTACTACAAAGCACTTACTACAATAGTTTTAAGATAAGAATTACATGATACTATTATATATTCAAACTTTAAACCTAATTACTTCTTTATGGATGATGATTTACCTATAATCGTGGATTCTCCGTAAAAAATAATAAGAACTTTTTCTATCAACATATTATTATCTACAATTGATTTTCTTGCTACCTTATACCTGGTCAAGATTTGACTAGGGCTTTTTCTATTTGACCCGGGACCCGTCGGGGAAGGGGATTCAATTGTTTGAGTATAAATATCCGTAATTTATAATAATAAGAGAGACTAGCAAATGTAATGAGAGAAAAAGATTGTAGAGTAAAGTTCAATATATATCACAGTGATCTTCACCAATACCTATTTCAAAACATTTTTCCTTAGCACTTCTATGTAGCTAATAGTGATAGGTGCATATGACTCCAAGCAACTATTTATTTCAATAAACTCGTAAGTCGTAAATTCGAAGAATACTTGAAACGTAATCATAACGAATATAATTTACGTTTAGAACGTCAAAGTCGCAAGTTGTCAGTCATTAGCTGTAGGTTTAGTTAGACGCATTTATCTTTATACACTTTTTCGTATCCGCGCGGCAGGTATATATGAGCTCGCATTCCGTGCACGCTTATAAGGTGATACCCCGTATGAAATTATCAACCGCGTACTAGCCATGGACTTGGAAGTGGTTTCGATTCACGGTTAAAGGAAAGATTTTCAAACTATCAAAAATAATAAAATTAATTTTATGTAACTTTTGATGATGAACATTACTAAATTTAAGCAAGAAAGATTGGCAGTCCTCTATGTATTCAGACAACTATGTTTTATAAAATAAAATTGTCTTCACTTATTTACCTATATTTATTTTCCTGTTACAAAAAATAACAAAAAAATCTTCTGAATGGACGTAAAAATGATAATTTTTAGAACTTATACCGATGTTTCCGTTGACATTAAGTTTTTATCAAAAATAAATAAAATATTTCTAAACCCCTTTTACAATCTCATTTTTACACTTAGTTTAAAAGTGTTTACTCGTAGTTTAGTCGTTTTCTACGTTTGATAAAAAAACTATATCACTTTTCGCCTACATGCTTTAGCCATGATAAATAAGCCAATTTGACGCGTACCAGGGTGCAGAAAACAAGTTTAATTTTTTTTGTTGAGTTCTCTATACGATGTTACATTTGTTGACATTCTAAATATAACTTTTTGATAAATGAAATAACTACATTTTTAACTTCCCGTAGGGTAAGTTATTGTAATGGGCCGAAAATCGAAATTGAAAATTTTTACATTTCTTGACGTTTTTAAGGTTTCTGAACATTTTGGCATACCTGGAAAAAATGGATGTGTGTGTGTATGTGTGTGTGTATGTATGTATGGATACAAATTTCCAGTCACGTTTTCGGGCGCACGGATCAACCGATTTGAATGGTTCAAAAAATATTCGATTGCTATTGATAGGGAGATGAGCTGATTAGTTTTTGGCAAAGGCAGGTCAAACCGTTACGGAGATAACGATTTTGAGAGAACGGAGCATCCGATTTGAATGATCTAAAAAACATTCAATTAGCAATGATTGGGAAAAGTGTTTATTAGTTTTTGGCAGAAGCAGGCCCAGCCATTTCGGAGATATGGAGCTAAATGTGTAAAAATGGCAGTTTTTGAGAGAACTAAGCGTCCGATTTAAATGATTCAAAGAACTTTCTGCTTGTCTTACCAAGATAATTGATTTTAGAAAAAAAATTGTTTCATTTTTTTTTTTTTTTTAAAATTTTATGTGAAAATAATTCAGATTTTATTTTTATTCTGACTAAAGTTCTAATATAATTTAAACAAATAATTTTAACTTTGCAATTCAGTTCATATAATTCTTATAAATATTAGACAATGTTACAATATTTATAATAATCTATTTGAAAACATTCAGTATTCCTTGAACATTTCGTTACGGTACGGAAGTTCCAGCAATTTGCCTTGAGACACGATGTCATACACCCCACTAGTTTCTTTTAAAATTCAGGCTGTCGTTATTAACAAAATTCAATATGGGTAGAGCGGGGCTTAAAGGTTCGCAGATGAAAAGGTTCTTCGCTATTATCTTAAAGACAAATAAAGTATTAATTTTTTTAAATATACTGTTTTAAAGTAGAGGGAAAAAGATGTGTAACACCTTTACAGCCATCAGAGGAGAAAAAGAATGATGATAAACGATGTATCAATATTCATACCAAAAGTATCTTTTTCTGTTGGCAGTTTTTTATATTTTGAGTTCTTGTATTAAGTTTATGATATCTGAATATAATGTTCAGGTATACGTTATTAAAATTATTTTGTAAGATGCATTGTTATTTTTAAGTCAGATTCAACAGATTATATAACCTCTATAAAAACTAGCATGAGAATGGGGTAAAAAAGACCAACTAAACCTTTACATTGGCAAATAAAGTGTTAGCAATAAGAATAGAAAAGTAGATTAAGTTTAAGAAAGCATATTTATCAAAAGATATTAAATTATAAGTATTTATTTCGAAAAACCAGAGATATATACTAGATATAGTACATATGCAACGAGATCTTAAAAAAAAAATATTTCCATAAAATTCATATTACATATTGGTTAAATAACATAGTTATTATTTCGTAAAAATCTTCTAAAATTAAAAAAAGACGTTAGATATGTTTGTCTCCCTGGCTTTTTACACCTCCCATGGGACACAATGGGATAGATGACAAATTTTATAAAAACAGTAAAAAAATATATTACTATAAATAGGAGTTAGCTGGGAATTTGAATATAGTTCGATAGTTGTTAGTGTTAGTATATATTAAGTGTTGCCATCCTGTTCTTTTAGTTTAGACAGTATAATTACTGAAAACCTAATTGGTCCTTGTGCCCTGGCTTACCTTATATAACTAGATCAATCTTATTACATGACAATCTCTGATCACAACGTTTGTATCTATCATTTAATACGTAATTTTGAAAAATCGCTGATATACCAGTTTATCCATAGACATAAAATCAGCATTCATATACATAGAGAATTCCCGTAGCAAATCGCCGTCCTAGGAGTAAATCCGTGCAAGGCCGTACGATGTAAGTGCACGTCGGTCCGACGTCCGCGAGTATATTAGCCGCGGTGGATGCAATATAGTAGTGTACGAGTATATGTATGCTAAAACGGCAAATGTTTATGGGTTACCTCATGCACGGCCAAGCCCAACTGACGCAGGGCTGATTATCCTCTTAGTGCATTGGGCTCGTATTATTATACTGAAATCAACAGATCAGATACACGCAAATATATCAGGACATCC
>NW_020539725.1:26802550-26827385 GCF_003426905.1 Ctenocephalides felis | reverse complement strand
AAGTTAAAATTATTTTATAAATAAATAAAATTTTAGAAAACAGAAAATATACCCTTAATTATTGATTGTCATAATTTGACTTAAAGCAGTTTCTGAAGAAAGCAGTTTCTTTTGGAAAATAATATGGCAACATAATTATTTGTTTTAATTAGTTAAAAATGAATTGTAATCAAAATTAAAAGAAACAAAAACAGTTATTACTTACAAAAAACACAGTATTATACCTTTATATAATTTTACCTTCATTACTTTTGCTTGTGCAGTCAATTTTTAAATGGTAATATTAATTACCCGTAGATGTAAACTTGTTTACAATATTTATTTAAATCAGTTCATACAAATGTATTTATATCAGCGCGTGTCTTACAATAAACACGTGGTGCTGGTGATCTAATTGATCATTCAAACAACATAAGTTGTGATATACAATAAGCTGGAAAACATCACTCAAAAATTAAATTTGTTTAATTGCGAAAAAAATAATCCTTAACCTTCCTTGCAGAGATTTAGCAAATTTTGAGCACATGAATACTAAATAAAGTTATGCCCTATAGATAGCGTCCTTGGGTAATGCTTCCTTGCATTTACAAAACTTGCCCTATTGTATAGTCTGGATAGGGATAAAATATGTGAAAATAGTAGCTCAGGTACTCTGGTTTCCCTTCAGAGCGAATAAATCTTTCGCCTTTTACTAAAGATTTCCGTGGAGGGGAGCACTCAAATGAGTCTATACTCAATTTTTTGTGTGCCCGGCGATTTAATTCGCTGGGCCAATAATTTTCCAGTAAATCAGTACAATATTTAATGATAATTCTTGTTTTCTCCATTTTATTCTATATTAAGTTGATATTTGAACAGTCTTTATTTGGATTACTACATACAACATTTGGATTACTACTACTTATAAGTACAAAAATACCCCCGAAATACAAAAAATATCAATTTTCGAGTAATTTATTATATTATAACAGTTATCAACGCATGAAGTATGATAATTTTTTAAACCAAGGTCCAAACATTATTAAAAATCAGTATATGAAATATGCGGTTGAAATGAATATCTATCATTGTTTTAACAAGAACAAAAAATATAATACTTAATAATATATAAATTCATTAAACTTCGCGATCGCAACCACTAAGAATTTAATCGGATACAAGAATCTATTACATATTCATAAGATGGAAACTACGTATATATTTATATCGATTTATCAAATTTATGCTACTTATTTTATTGTATACAAATAGCCTTACAATCATTAGTTTAAATATTACAATTTATAAATGATAAGATAAAGATAATAATTTATAATTGTAAACGCATATTAATACATATTGATCATGTTTTTATAGCCTCACAAGTTGTTTGTGTCTTGAACACTATTAATTGTTACGTGCAAAAAATAATTATAAATACGAGATTGATTGGGATAATAAAGTTATTAATTAGGCGGATATTTATGAATCAATCTACATTTGCAAATATTAGTTTGTGCTCTAAGCCCTTATGGTCTATTTCATGATTATGCATGCTTATACACTTACACTAACCGCAATTTATAAATAAATCGAACGATTTCAATAAAAAAAGCTCAAGCGATAGAAAAAAGCTTACAAAAATCTCACAATATATATGAAAAGAAAAAGCTAATTTGCCACGAACTTTTATAAGGCATCAACTTTTTCTATTCTTGATACCTCGATGAATACAGTTATTTGTACACAATGAAATTTGTACACCTATTGGTCTACTGCTTTTTGATCTCATTGTTGGTGATATCTATGGAATATAAATATATTCTATCAAGAAGCTCATAAAGCAGGTATTGCAAACCATCATACAGGTATTTTTTTATTAATTTTGTATTTTCATGATAAAAGTTAATATAATGCAGAAAACACTTCCAAGGAAGGATGCATCTAGCTAAATATTTTTTTGTACTAAGTAAATTTTTGTTATAATTTATTTAACTATAATGAAAATTATCTAATGGTAATTGGTAATTATAACTTATCGTTTGAACCAAGTAAATTTAAAGAAATTTAAATTTTATTTAAAACACATTAAAGGATTCAAGTAAGAAAATATTTTTTTAAATTAGTAATTAATTATATAATATATATTCGATTCTGTTGAAATGTGTTAAATCTAATTACTATAAATTTACTCAGTATAATTATACTTATTTCACTTAAAATGCAATTAAAGTAATAATATTAAAGATACTTCTGATCGTAAAACCTAATGCGAACGAGCTACTTTAAAACCATGTTATGGATAAATACGATATCATCAGAGATATAACTAAGTTTCTCATTTCGACAGCTTATTTACAAGTTAATTATCGAACCGTTAAATAAAATAAAATATCAGAATGTATAAGATATATAAATTTTATTAGCCATTTGGCCTTGCGAATAAAATCTTTGCTGCTTTATAATATAATATAAAAGACATTTAAATATTATTTCATTTATTTGTAATAAATTGCCTATAAAGTCCAATGATAAGACTTGAAATTGAACAACCATAATGATACAAATATTCAAATTTGTAAGGCGAAGATTTTCTCACATAATAATAGTCACGATAAAAAACTTGACAAAGTTAATCAGTGATATATTGACAATTTGAGATTAAATTAACACCAACTTTTACATATTTTTAAATGTAGTAAAAAATATACTAAAAACCATACAATTATATCTGATATATGTTATATCATTTTTTTTTCTATTTTAAATTTGTTCTCATGTTTAGAGTAAATATTAACATTCAAAATAAGCAGTGCCTTATAAGGAAGTCAATTCCAAAATTTTAATAGTTGCCCTAATTTTACTTATGTAGATATAATATATATATATATATATATATATATATATAGCTGTATAATATATCGGTATGTGATAAAGCTATAAATTTCGTTACATACACCTGAAATAGGTGTAAAAAATCGAAAATCGCCCGCAGCTTTCTGCGTAAGTACTTCTAGGTGTATCTATTCCGTATTATATATAACAATACGGTATGGTATAGTTTATATATTGTATTTCGATCACCGATCTGATACAATGGCGAACAATAAGAAAATGATTTATGGCTTTCGTCTACGCGGACGCCTACGCAAACGCGCGCATTTTCTTGAATCCGTTTCGGACCCCGAAGGTAAAAATTCACAGTTAAGGCGATAATGATCTTTGATTGTTAATAAAAAAAAATATAATTGATTTTTTTTATTCGAAAGGTATTTGATATTTGCCGATATATTTCGGAACTTTGTATTTAAATGTATTTTAAATTTCGATATATCGGCGATATATAAACCATCGGCGTCGATTAATGCATATTTTTTGTAGCAAATTCATTATTGTGATGATAAATAATAAATAATAATATATATATAAATAATACTTTAATATATAGGTATGTATGCGGCCAACCAAGGGAGATTTGTTAGATTGAGTGATTTTGAGGTAAAAATTGATGTTATTTAAAAAATTTTACAGTGGCTTATATATAAAATATAAAATGTAAGGTAAGGTGAACTAGTTGTAAGATTTTGTAAATTACAATTCAGTGCCATAACACAATTAATCAATTTGACTGAAATATTTCAAAAATATAGATATGTAAAAAAATCGGTAAAACTTGGTTGGTACTTTATTCATATCAACTACTAAATCTGTTTTCTAAATTTTCAACTTTATTCATATCAACTACTGAATCTGTTTTCTAAATTTTCAAAACTGCTAAATATTGACACCTTTCTGTTCTCTGTTTATATTATTATTATTTAATTCAAGCTTTTATAAATAAAATAATATAATATAATATAATTTATAATTATAATGTAGCATGTTTATTATTGATTAAACTTGTAACATAATAAATATTGTTTTTAAATTTATTGGCCCAGCGAATTAAATCGCCGGGCACACAAAAAATTGAGTTACATAATCATTTGAGTGCTCCCCTCCACGGAAATCTTTAGTAAAAGGCGAAAGATTTATTCGCTCTGAAGGGAAACCAGAGTACCTGAGCAGCTATTTTCACATATTTTATCCCTATCCAGGCTATACAATAAGGCAAGTTTTGCAAATGCAAGGAAACATTACACAAAGACGCTATCTATTGGGCATATCTTTATGTATTACCCATGTTCTCAAAATTTGCTAAATCTTTGCAAGATTAAGGTATTGCGAAAGAGCATTACACTGTGATTGCGACATCTGTGGTGTCTTAGTTTTATGTGCTATATGAATATAAAACAACTTACGCAAATCATGAACAATAAACAAATGTAAATAGATTTGCTAAATATTTGCAGAATAAAGCTACTACTAACTTTGTAAACGAAAAATTTCCAAATCAAATTCATAAACTTAGTCAAAACTTTAATCCGTGATCTTGTAAGTTCACTACATGAATCAATAAAAATATAACATTAAAATATTCATACAAAGATTTTAGTAATAAGTCTAAAATTTTATACTTTTTAACATACTCAATGCTTAGTTTGTATTACCAACAATAATGATAGTTTTGTATGCATATACACATGTTGATGTATGTTGGTGCGCGTTTGTATGTATGTAAGTAGATTACATACTCGATGATTTTATAAGATGAGCAAAATATTTAAATAGATAATTCGCAAAGATAAAAAATACTAGTTAATTTTCCGACACATGTCTTCGCATCGGATCTCTGGCAATTTTATGCTAGTATCAGAGAGTTTATCAACATATGCAAAAAGCTATCGAAGCATGAAGATTTTGCTATACGCTTCATTGAACTGAGGCCGATTAATTTTCTGAGCGCGTGTCTTGTCCGTATCGAGGAAATCTTCAGCTTTTAGTATCTCGGCAAATCTGTGCTTAACGAGCAAAAGGCGCCCCGCGTTCCGCGCTTCAATGATTCGATATGTACGGCTGTTCATTTACGCGGCGATAATTATTAATTTATTTTTGTAACGCAATCTCGTTATTTTATAATGCAGTGTTTCTAAATATTAGATTTATGAACGCTACTTTATCTTATCTGCAGAACTGAATGATAACACGTCTAAATTTGTATATTGATCAACATCAATATTGACAATATATTAATACGGTCGCGAATAGTAAAAGTTTTAAATTGGTTGCGATATCCATATTTATAATAAATGCCGATTATGAAGGCAGACAGATTATCTTATTTTAATCGTTATATACGATGCTATAGCATCCACGTTAAGTATTTCGCTTATATTTTAGGCAATTGGCTTGCCCAAGCTAATTAGCGACTACGGAAAAAGATAATACAAAAATACCTAAAGAATCAGTTAGTCATTATCTTTACATGTACGTAGAAAATCATAAAAAATTAAATTCAAAATAATTTATTTTAAAACTTGAATGCTTTAGCATTCACGTCATTTTGCATCACAATGAAAATGAATGCCACCGCATTCACGTTCTCGAATGTGTTAAATACACTTACATGCACGATGTTTCAAACTTTGTACGTAATTTTATAAATATTTTGAGTATAAACATTTGTTTCTAATAACTTAGTTATTAATGAATAAATTACTACAAAGCCAATTAATTCATATAAGCATCGCACCAAATTTACTAAATAATAATACAGTATAATCTATAGAAATATAGAGAAAACATAACACTTTTAGATGCATAACATTCCATTCATGAAAATCAAAACATGCGCCATTATAAATCGATTCAGTTTCAGATTAGTTGCTTTGTTTTAGACTTAAACGGCCAGAAGACAGGTGAAACAGTACGGTATGAAATTCATATTGATGTCAAGTATATCTCTGGACATTAATACTTGATAAATAACTAATTTTATAATATATGTACTTTTGAATTGAATATATATACCTTCCTTTTTTAATTTTTGAACAGAAATCAGAACGTAATAATCCTATAGCTGTTGTTCTAATTTAACCTAATACTAGTTTGTTCGACAGATGACAATCCAAAAAGTTGTCCCATCTCTGATTGATATGAATTATAATTACAATTTCTGTTAGAGGGCAAATATTTTAATTGGTGCAATACTGAGAAACATATTGCTATGTATATTTCTAAGTGAAAATCGTTGTCACCAGTAGTGACTCCCTACTACTTGACAAGAGGCTGCTCAAATGGACCTGAATCGAACCTCTGATTCAGGTGGTCCAGTCGTTTTAACCGCTTAGCTCCTTGAATATACCTATATCTAAAGCAACATGCTTCAATCTTCACAAATTTTGCTCTTGCTTGACAACTCGTTCTTATTATTGAAAATAACAAAATATTTTTAGAAGCAGTCCAGTATCAATCCTCACATCTCATTCGGATCTCTATCGATGAATAATAAATTTCCCTAAGCACTTGACCTAGGATTATGATATAACTTGCACCAAATAAAAATGCTTTACCTCTATTACGTAAACGCTTACAAATCCGTTCGACCTTCATCTCCCAAGTTCGCGATATCGTGTTGCAATTAGAATCAGCGAATGAGATCCTAGATTTCTTTGGCGCGATAAAACTATTGCACGAAACAACCAGTAGGCAGTAAACTGTAATGTATATTCGCAGACCTGACGATGTGGACGGTAGATCAATGATTGTTAACCTGTGATCTGCGTAATTTTATACAGCAGGTACATATTGTGTTGCCAGTATAGAGATATCGATGACCACACTTAGATAGCGTTGCGATTGCTGCGAAAGACTTCTAATAGTATTATGTCTTTTGATATTTTTTGTATGCAGTTCTAAAGAACCATTTTAAAATGTTGATTTTTAATTTAGTGATAAAGATTCCGAAAGACAACATTTTCAAGTCATTTTAACTTTACTGCAGCTTTGAAGAACTTAAACATAAATTAGGCATTTAACAATTAAACTTTCATTAACCAGTGATGAACGCATTGAACAATATAACTATTTGCATATCATCAGAACTGAAGGACAATTTTTTGAAGTAAAATGCCATATTTACAACCGTTTTTTTTATATTGGCATAGTTACTACTGACAGGATCAACCAGTAGGCTTTATATTGTCAAAATATTCTAAATTTTTTGTTTTTTTGTTTCTTTTTCTTTCCAAAAATTGCAATATAAGTAGCCAATAGTATGCATGACATAAATACTCGTCAATACCCCAAACTCTGCCATTTTTGCTTGACGAGTATATTCGTCCATCTCAGTTAACTGGTTAATGCATAGAGTCATTTAATGCAGATTAAGAACCAATGCTTCTAAGAATATAGCTATTTGTACGTATAAGCTAGATATATGTATTAAGTTTAAGTTATGCATGTAGAAAATATACACGCGAGCTGTATCCGCATGATAGCGACCTTGAAAAGGTTTTTATGGGTTGAAGAAATGTTAACTCGATCTTGAGATGTGTTATACAGAAAGGAACGTTCGGCGCACGTTGACTCAGTACTAGATTTACATTCGAACTTCCAATACTGGATCGATAGTAGAGAAATATACTAATAAATGGAGGCAAACATTTTCTCAAGATTGAATCAAAACGTTTTTTAAGTTTCTCAAATCACAACATACTAGTAGGACATGCCCAATCAAGCACGAATCCAATGTAAATATTGATGTTATTTGCAATGATATATAAACCAATATCCCAAATTAAAGTTTATCAGATATCATAATAGTATCATGGAAACACTTGTTTCCATGTTTCAAATGGCGAATCTATTATATTAACTGAACACAAATTTAATAAAAAATAGTTATATATTATGCTATTTTAAGAATATTATAATTTGATAAGATTGGATAACCAAGCCATATACTGCAACTGAACAAGATGGATAAAAATATGGTACAAATCGTCCCCAACAAGACTGCAATCACTCATGACAAATTATATAAAACTTTTCCATTTATACTTTTAAAATTGATTTATTTAATTATTTAGTGTTTTAGCAGTAAACAAACTATGTGCAAATAAAATTGTTTGATTATATTTTTTATGATATTTCAATTATCCTCGAGATAATCAATCAAGATGATATTAAATGGTATTTTATAATTTATATCTTTTGACATCGGTTTTCTTGCAGAAACTAATTCCAGAAATGCATTTTCCAAGCCCGATGTAACGGAACGAAAGCGTGTATCTTATAGTTATCTCAGTTTTTACTCTTATTGCGAACAAATACTGTTTTGACCGCACCCAATGCAATATGTGTGCGTGCAATCTCCCATCTTATAATATACTAAACTACATAGCATCGATATTATAAATGATTCACTTCTGGAAAATTAGAACAACTGGGCAATAAACAATATAGGTAGAAATAATGCGGTTGGCAGGCAGTGGAAAATTCATAGAGGCAATTTTCTGTAATAGAACAGATATGGGAGATACTGCTTCATAGCAACGTATACCTGCTTGTCTAAATCTAATAATAATTAAAAAATTATTATAGCTGAATAATGTTTATTTTCTTATCTATGCCTTATTCTATTTGCACTTTTGAAAACTTATAATATTAATTGATTATTGAATTATTTTCTTCCAAGGAAAAAGAGTATTGGACAAAGTCTGCCGTAAAATAGACCAATGTTTTGGCAAGGCTATGTTACGCTGTGTTTTTCATATAAAATGGTACTAAACTGTCAAAATGCTATGTGGTTGCTGTAGATATAAAACCTAATCTAGAAAGAGCACCAAGGTCAAAAAAAAATCTTATCATAAATGCATATTTCTGAAGTTAGAATTTATGTGTAAAACGCCTGAATGCGCAGCAAAAACATAGCATTTTCATAGTTTTAGTACCATTTTATATTAAAAACCACTGCGTAGCATAGCCTTGCTATAACATTGGCCTATTTTACGGCGCAATTGGTCCATAATTCAAGTTTTGAATTTATTAGAAATGAAGTTTACACGTTCTTTGTGTAATCAGGAAATGTGATTGAACACATTAAGTTCAATAATTAAATCATATTTCTCCAACTAATTTTCAAAAAAAAACTCCTTGAATTCTCCATTGGAGATTTTTTCTGCAGTGAATTCTTCCATTGCAAAATTAGCAAGGTGCTAAAATGATAACTGTAATATATTAAATAATTTTTGCAACATAATAAATTTAAAGTTTTTGGTTTATTACACTACACTATGATTTAAAAAATGTAGTTAGATTGTGCCATTAGTGTATACAATTTTTCACATCCATCTACTTTTTGATAAATGCATTTCCTAGCAGAAAACTGACATTACTGATACTTAACTTCAGTATAAATAACATGAAATGATTTATTATTTCATTTATCTAAATTTCGTTCTAATGAGCGTTTCCATCCAAGTAAGTAATAACAAATGTACCTATTCCATGCTAAACTTTATTCACGTAAACTCTACCGGTCTCAAAGGTTCATTCAATTAATTAAAGTAGTTGATATTTAAAAACCCATTCGCCGTAAGGTCGAGCACCCGATTCCGTTATATCGTTCCATAAATACAACCTAATGTTCTTTTTATTTTTATTATACTTTTTAATACACACAGTATATCTCTTGGTAATTAATAGACACGCCGTGTCAAAGTTGAGGAAGTTAGTTATTGTGCTAAAATCGCTGCCCGATATAAACATCACGTCGGCTCGTATCCAATACTGTTTCCTTTCTAAAAAACAATTAATAATTTGTTGAACGTTCATTTCGTTAATTGTATAATTAACAGATATAAAAATACATTAGTGTGTAGTAATAAATGATATTGTGCCGTGCGAAAAATTCCACTTTGGATTTTTTCTATTAGGCAGAACACGCGCGCGTCCAGGTTTATGAGGCTGCGTTGTAAAGATGTTACAATAAAATACTCGTTTTATTAGAATATATTGTACTATCGCATTCAAGTAAAAATATTTGTCATTGTTTTATTGTTTATTTACATAGATCTTGGTTGACTATTTATACGTACAGAGTTTTTATTGCTTGAAGGAACATCACTTGTTAATCTTCCTGTTGGGATTTTTGCACCAACTTAACATCAGCATAAGAGAATAATTGATCTAACTTATCACGTATCATTTTAATTTATTTATAATAAAATTAATGACAGTTTTTTGAAAAAAAAGGACTGGCGACAGATATATATTTTAGTGTAAAATAATGATTTTTTAAAACATTGTAATAAATAAGTCAATAAAAGATTCAGTCGATCATGTCCTTCAATTTATATAGATGCATTTTCATTACTCGAGATATTTCAGTAAAACAAAAGTAATTTTTTTGCATATAATTATCTCAATACAATTGTAAAAACTGTGTTAATTGAAATTGCATGGGCAAGATTTTTATAAAAATGTATCTATTATATATATATATATATATATATATATTCATTTTGATCTATGTTTACATTAATGAGATCAACCAATCAAAGTAGTATTTTTTAATTTATAAATGAAAAAAATAATTCCGATAAAGTGATTGGTCGAAATCAATGCTTATATGAGATGAAACTTCTAATATGTGTCTAGTATGCTAATAAGATCGCTTTTTTTAAATAAATTCTGTTTTTATAATTTCTGATAATTACTAATCATATTATGTATTCAGGTTGACGATCGAAACACACTTGGATAACGAAAACGTCTTAATTATTACAGGAACAATAAATATCTTTAATTAAGAACTGTATCAAATATTCTGGTTTCATTGGCATATGATATCATTGGCAAAAACTTGGTTAGATGAAGTTATTAGATCTATAAAATCAATCATTTTCAATCTGCTTGTATTACTCAGTACTTTCTAGTAAATTTAAATATATATTAACTATAAAATATAAACTCTTAAAAACACCTTTCAAAATGAATGAATGAATTAGCATGATAATTTTATATCTCTATTGAATATAATATATAATCCTGAGAAAGTTTATTTATTGTTTGGAGCGATGGGTTTTCAAACGAAACACTATGGAAAAGTGCTTTTTTTGCCAAATAACTTAAATATGATTGAATGAATATCAAATACTATTTAAGAGTATGACAAGAAACAGAATTACTTACTTTTAGCAGGACTTTATTATTTGATTTTATCTTAATTTTCTTATCTATTAAAGTTTTTATAATTTTTACTAACTTTCGCAAATTGAAAATGAAAGTTCAAATTTATTAATATTGAGATGCTATTTTAACCCGATTTTACATTCGACAATTTTCTCATTCAAAATGTTTTGCTTCATGTAAGCATACTTGTTGTATGTATCATCTTCAGATATTTGATGGTTAGATGTTATTTTATTATCAAGTAATTGCTTTAAGATTCAATTTAAACCTCTCCTTTTCCAAAACCTGGTACAATAATTGCTTTTAATGTAGAAATCTAAATCCGGGACAATAATTGCTTTTAACGAGAAAAACAAGGAATACAAGGTGGAAATCCGGGACTGTCTCGGCCAAACCGAGTTATGTGTATACGGTTATTGTTGAAACAGAAAAAGCTAAATTATATGCAACTGTTTTCATAATTTTTATATAATTTTTCGCTTTTTTAATTTTGAAGCTTTACCCATATAACCTCTGATAAGTCCATCGTTACAATCGATAAAATCATTCAAAATTTATCATGTAAACAAATATTGTTAAATAATTATTTTTGACTTAAACTAATTTCAATTAGGAAGTGTTTGGCTAGCTGCGATAAAAGTCTTCTTTTATTATTCTAATTTACCTATATGATCTGTATGGCCTATTCTGTTTAAAAGCAAGCTCTGTTTTATTTTCATTTGTCTAGTGTCGTATTTTTTATAGCACAGAATGATTATAAATTATGATCATTAATTTATGCATGACAAACATCACTATGACTGTTTGATCAAATAGAATTAAGTTACTTCTATTGCCATCACCTGTATATTAAATCCACGGATTTCAATGCGATTATAGCGCGTGCTTTATAAATATTACCAGTTATTAACTAGGCGAATGTCTACTTACTGTCGGCAATGTCCATTGATACATTTTCGTCACGAAGAACGAATAAACCATCTTTTTGTGTTTACTGCGGCAAAAGCCGAAAAAAATAGTCACCGATGTTCAGTGTCTCTCAAATTGAATATTAACTCGACTTAACGTTCAGATTATGTAAATTAGACGAATATGTATATATAGATATATTTAGTAGAATAGAACTAACCGGCCGAATCGTGGAATTAATGGAGCGACATCTTTCAATCTCATTACCGATTCTGGCAACGATAAATTATTTTCAAATTTATTGAATCAGGTCACAAACCTGAAATTCAAATATGTAACTATAGCCAAATATATACAATACTCACGCACACGCATATATATATATATATATATATATATATATATATATACAGATTTATACATATAATCTATCATCTTACGAGATATTTTTCATGACGAGGTGCTCCTTTAAAATTAATATCAATAAAATACGCATGGAATCAATGACCAGATAATTGCACACAACTGAGTACAGAGTTATATGTTAAGCAACATTCACCATGTCAAATATTTTCAATTTTTTTATTTGTTCGATTTTTTTTTAATATTTGCACCTAATCCATCCTGAAAACCATCCTTTTGCTGAACATCATCAAGTTTTTGGTCGCAGTTAAAAAATGTCTAGATCGAATTCCTCCCATTGATGATAATTGTTCAAATAAAATAAAAATATTGCTATTTTTATTTAATGGGCAAACGATTTTTGTTAGTAATATACGTTATTCACCATGTTAAAACCTTTTGAAATAATATGACTTCATAGGCATCAAAGTAAGTAAAAAAATATTATTCATAGCCTTTTGGCTATAATTCGCTTAGTTTAGTGGAGCTTTTGATCACTTGGAATAGATTATTATTATTGACTAAAATAAACAAGTGTGACTTTTGGCACATTTTTATTACCTTGAAGACAATCTAGTAATGTAGGTCTTTTGAAACGTTATTCTGTTACCTATTCATGAAAATGTCAATATTATTTATGAAACAAGTGTTCAAAATTTATTGCTCCACAGTTAAACTATAGAACCTTTTATGATTTCCTGTCGATTTACAGCCTCTTCGATACTTTCTACAGCTTAACTGCGAGATTTATTCAATTTTGCAAGGTCTTGCAAAGTTCGGTTCAAGTTTATAGCCAAATTTTATATTTTTAATAAAACAAGTTGGATTTGAGCACTTAAACGTTCACTACTTTCTAAATTTAAACTTAAGAACCAAGTTTAGAATTGATCGAATCTACGTGTTTTCGTAAAATAAATCAGCAACAACATCCTGAACACTTTGTGCTATTTCAACTGAAATAATCAATTGATGCCAGTGAAATGTTGGAACAAGTAACTAAAATTTAAATTAATGGTATGTATTAGAGTTTTATATATAATGGTACATATGTTACTCGAATCCTTAGTGAACAAGTTCCCATTATAATACACTTTTTATATAAATCTTTAACTTCTGGTCCATAAATACCGCTGCAATGATAACGACACTGTCAAGCACATTTGCCAATGGGACAACGTAAATATGCATGTGTATATATAATTAACATATTATATATTTTACGATGTCTTTTATAATCGATATTAAGCTATATACATTCCTACATAGTAGTATGCATTAATAATGTTCTTGTGCGGATATATTTGTCGGATTGCGAGTCCTTAGCATTTTATTACAAAGAGCCGCTGTCCCATAAAATGCGTGAGATACTGTTTTGCTTTTGGATTTTTTTAGTATCTCTCGCGTACGTTTAATTCTGCATCTCGGCTCGCACTTAATTTATTTTATTTCAATATGTAAAATATTTTTACTTGGGAATGAAAAAATCTTTAATATCATGTGCATCTCTAGATAAGTCTGTATTTAACATTCGATAACATTGAAGACAAAAACTGTAGAAATTGTATAATAATTTAAATTACAGAGTGGAGCGAAGCATAAAAGTCCAATTTGAATTTGAGTAATTATATTTTTAAAACCAAACAAAATAGATCACAACAAATAATACATATCAAACAAACAACTATCTGATTATGTTCAGCTAATTCATCATTAAAGAAATGTGTTTCTCCTGCTGTTTGTAAAAAAATTGTCATCGAGAATTTTTTACCCCACAGGCGGGGTAAAATAAGACGGCCTGGTGGCAAATAGGTCCAATGTCTTATATAAGATTTTTAATGGGTGTTTACAAAATTATAGCTACATAATTCAACCAATGCAATTAAATTCAGAATTTAAATATTTAAACAAATAACATATGACATTGAACTAGTAGTTTCAAATTACATATCATTATGATAATAAAAATTATAATAAAAAAAATTATAGTTTGTTTAATTACGAATTGATGTATAATTTTCTTTATCAGGAACTAAACAATCAAATTATTGTAAAACAATAGTAAATATTTTCAAAAAGCAGAGTTTTATGCTTGAAAGCCTAGATATAATGTATCTACTAATAGACCTTTGAAACATCTAATATCTCTAAATCAATTATGCTTTTATTTTGCAAATCGTCTTTAGTTAAGGTGCTTCAGAGACAAGTTACTGAACATGGAAATTTTATATGCATTGAAAAACCTAAAAATTTATAATATCATAATATGACATGAGAAAGAAAAATCTCTTCCAGTTTATCTATTTATCTTGATTTACTGATAATTTTGATTGTATACAGTCTGTCCATCAGGTAGTATAGTAGCGCAGATATATCTTTCTCCCGGGGTCAGATAAGTTCAATATATAAACGGTTTCGGGTCCAGGTATTTAGACATCAGAATGGCTCTCATAACGTCAATACACATCATCACACAAATTCATCTCGAATTCATTTTGTCGTGTATTAATATTTTTATTATTTTTTATTATTTTTTCTGTTTGGTTTATCTGCTCTCGTTCAAGGGTCATTACTGCGTAATGCGTTTGATCTTTGTCCATGTATAATATAATATGAGAACATTCCGAACGATTGAAATATTGAAGAGAATCTAAACTGACGTCAATGAAATATTCTTGAACGATATTAGTTGAAATGTGAGCCGGTTACTTTTTACGCACAGTTTAATTATTAGTATTAATCTTAATTAGAATATTCTCCATTTATTTAAATTATTAATACTCAAATTAAAATATGACGCAAAAAATGTTATATTAGTCGTAATAGCTACAAGAAAAGTTGACTTAAAATTTTCCTTTACTGGTTCAAAAATTGCATGTTTCTTCTCCATGTCCTAGTATTGACTTTTTATTATTTAAAATATACAAACTTATATGAATTAGCTGGGAGTTTTACTGAACATACTCAGATAGTTGTTTGATAAGTGTTATTTGTTGTAATCTAATTGGTTTCATTTTTACATTATAATACTAACTTCGGACCTACCCTATTTGAAGCCTTAAATTAAATATTAAATGTTTGTTATATAAACAAATTTTAACATAATTAGGTTAGTTGAGGTTAATTGAGAAAATATTTGGGTGTTAAAGATACCACAGTTTATAAAGAAAAATCTTCATAAAAACACTCACATAAATTATTAATTTGTTTGTTTGTTTATTTGAAATGATCATTTGCATTGGTAATATTAATATTACGTATTAATATTTCATAAAAACTAAGCAATTTATTCTTATATGTAAATTCTATACAAGTATTTTTAGAATTAATTTATATCGTTTAAATGATCTATATTAATAGAAATACTGATAGAAAAAAGGCAATTAGTAGTAAAATGTATATATAATATAATCAATAATGAAATGTATGACATTATTTTTATGTGCGTCACCTACACGTGGATATTTAAAATTTTATGGTTTTTGCTGAATATTTAAAATGATTTAATTCTTTACGCAATCTTTGGTATCAATTTAAATTAGTCGTGGATAGAATAGTTATATGATTCATAGTATAAATTGTGCGTAATGAATATATTAATTTGATTGTTTTAAAATTATTAAAAGTTAAAAGAATAGTTAAATGAAACACATAAAACACACACACGTATATATATATATATATATATATATATATATATATATAAAGTAAAATTTTCAATCCTCCTACAAGTCGTTAGTAGTAGTAGTATCAGCAGGCCAGGGTAAAAATATTTACAATTATTTATTATTCAGAAAACGTTTTGAGTAATATTTTCAACCCTTCATAGTATATTAATTTGAAATATATACAAGTTATTTGAAAATAAAAAAACTATCCAAATTCTTATACTAACTATGAAATAAAGGTGTCTTACAATATCGCTCCATAAAGATCAAGTATCGTAGTCTTTGAAAAATACTTGAAATATATTTTTATTATTTTGAATTTTTGACGCAAGCAAAATTTCATTCGTACAAAATTCTTATTTCGATAAATAAATCGGCAATTTAAATTCTTTATCTAAAAATTCGAAATCTATGCTTTAAGAGTAAAAATATTAGCTGGGGGTGATTCTCATGTGTTTTCAATAAAAATCTTGCATATCTCATGCAAAATATATTTCTATTAGTTTATAAAATTTTTGTTTGTCCTTATTTTACTATATATATATATATATATATATATATATATATATATATATTTACGTTAGTGTGTATATAATTAACGTATGTGTCTAATTTTAATAGCATTGAGATTTTTCTCAAATGATCTGTATCTTTACAGTATCTCTTAACGGAATCCAGTCTTCTGATAATTAATCGCTTCATTAGTATACAATATATCACGCGGATACGTATTCTACCGAAAAGTCTAATTTATTCAAATTACCTGAAATCCGACAAATTGACCTAACGAAAACCGCGAACGAAACACTGAAGATTTGTCAATTTGAGACGACCACTGTGAATTTATTGCAACTCCGATCGTTAGTTTTAAACTTTATTGGCGATTAGATGAAATTAATGCCCATATATCACGCAAAATCGATTTTATTGGACGAATTTGGGTAAAATATTTGCAAGTATGATTACTCGGGTATAAATCAAAATTGTCAACGTCACTGTATAGCATTTAATCACTAACAGTTGGCCTATTGTTTGTGATTAAATATTTCAATAAAATATAACCATAATACTGCTTAATAACATAGTATAAATAATTGCTATAACTTATCCTATGGGAATATTCAAAAACAGACACAAATTATTACTTCTCTATTTCAAAAAAGTATTGATATTTTAGAATTCAGCATATGTTTAATATTTTTATACATAGTATAAAAATAGTGAAATATTTTTATGAACAGTATTATTTTTTATATAAATTAAAATTCAAACATTACTGTTAATTTTATTAGCTATTGCCCTTCACTTAATTCAATGTGGTATTAACAATTTGAAGTATTAAGATTTTCAATTTATATAAAAATAATATTTTCGTAATATGAATTGCTGTTTGATAAACGTGTTAATTATATAAACGACAATGAATATAATATTAGGTTGTCAAATATCTCCCTTCAGCCTTTTTGTATTATAAACCAAGAGCAAAAAAGCGGAAGGGAGATATTTGACAACCTAATATCATGTTACCATCAGCTCGAAGTCGAGATTATAAGTTTAGAATATTTATCCTAAAAAAATTTATTGCTTTGCTTTATTTTTTAAATTTCAATTTCATGACTTCTATTAATCTTCGACTTCTTTATATTAATCCATGACACTAGAGCTTCATTATTAAATATATTATTTTTCTAAACAATTGTTCCAACAATTTAAAACAATGAATGATTGTATATTAATTCACAATATTAGTTTAAGTTGCATGAGCAAAATGATTGCAGGCGCATTAAAATGATGCTTGAACATGAAAATATAATTAATTTTAAATTATTACTTAGAATGTGTTCATAAAATTTGTAAGAAGTATATATTATACGTCATGCTCACATTACTCCCAAACAAATATATATATATATATATATATATATATATATGTATGTATTTATATATTTATATCAATAACAGCATGATAAAATTAAATATATCGTTACATTTGCATGTGCGTGATCAGATCCAATATAGTACAATGTCACTGAAGAAGTCTGCTTAAGAGTTGTCTGGTTTATTTTAATGGCAATTCTTATTTATTATTTCGTTGGTTTAACACTTCGCTTCTTCGACGGCATATCAGGTTTCAACAAATTTATTTGATGAAAATGTTTACAAAAAATCAGCAAGCAACGCGATACTTATACGATTCAACGATGTCGTATACTAAATCAGTTAGAAAAAATGGTTTTGGAAATAGATATCTACTGTTTCACTTCAGTCTATACTTTCGAGTTTGTAGTATAAGTTCAAGTTCAAAAATATATATTACATTATATAATTATTATTACATAGATTGGTATACTAGTTGTCTGCCCTTGGGGTATTTTATCACATATCTCATATCATTACATTTATATATAACATAGAAAAACAAGGTCCCATTAAGAGACCTTTTAAAGAAAAGGTTTGATATTTAAAAAAAAAATCACCTCAAACATATTTTTAATAATAGTGTTTCAATTGCCGCTATGGGTCGATCAGGCTATAGTTTGGCATGAGGTGTTTGCCATACTTAACTATTTCTCTTGTAATATAGCCAAGTGCCTGGATGTATATTAATATTGTGATCACTACATTTGAGGTACAAATTCTTAGTGAGTTTCTTTATATAGTCACATACTGTCGACAAATCAGCCTGTTCGTGTATATGTATGTTCTTACATAGTATTGTTTTATCAGTGAGTCTCTCGATTCGTTTAGTATATATAACAAAAAAAAATTTTTTTCATTAATTTGAATATATATTTAAAACAATTTAAATATTTGTCACGAATTTGAAACAGGAATTTGAAAAGGAATTTGTTTAAAATGTAAAACAAACATTAAAGAATTGCTTTATCAGAAACAACTAAATAATTTTGATAATGTAATTAAGTGGTATTGCTTCTAAAGTAATGATAAGTAAATTTCATATTAGATTTTTTGAATGGGAAGCTATAATCATAAATATGCTTGTGAGTTATAATCATTTTCAATATTCCTCGAAATTATATCTGCACTGAAACAAAATTTTTAAGACTAAACTATTAACAATATTATTATAATTATATGAGTAATAAATGGAATTCTATTAAAGCATTCCTAATGCAACAGAACCCTTCCAGACACCAAACATGTGAATAATTTAAAGTTTTCAATTACCTTCGTAGCCGACTGATTATTAAATTAATATTGCTGCGAACTCGCGGACTTCAAGAACGTAAAACGAAATTGTTTAATTTAAATGCACGTAAACGAGGTGCCTAAAACTCATTAAACCAAACTCATAACGTACAAAGGAAGTCCACTACTAATAGATTACATTTCAGGTGTAATAAATTGCGCTCGCAGTTTTGAATTTAAATCGTTTTGAAAATTATAGACTTCTAAAGCAACGGCCAAAGGAAAGCTCGAAGTAGCATTTGTTAATGATATAGAATAAATAATTTAAACAAATATTTTTATGTGCTAATTACATTTTTTCTATTTCAGGTAAGTACCTACTTGCTACTAAACTCAACGTGTGAATCATGCGCAAATCTGTATGGTAATGTATTTAGCTATAACATTTAACGACATAATAGAAACAAAATAATAAAATATAAATTTCGTATCGATTTAGCGTGGAAAGTTAAAATAAACTTGTATAGAGTTTCTTCGATAATTAAAACTACGGATTATAATTTTAACATTTTGGGCACTAGCATATCATGCACAAAACAGTCATGCACAAAGTAATGCTTTTTTGTCTTATCTTTGTATAAATTGCATATTATCTGAAACAATGATTTTTTCAATAGTGTAAATTCTGCTTCCTGATATCGCAAAATAATTCCTATTTCTGTATATTTATTATATTATTCATAATATTTTATTTTGTTGAAGAAAATTATTTTGTGAAATGTCGATTGTGTAAAAAATAAAATTGACAACGCGGGTTTTTGCACCTTTGATTTTCGTTAGAAAGAAATTTGTTATTTTTCAATCAGAAATAAAATTATCAATAAATTTAACATAAAAAAGTAGTTGCTCATTTGCAAAAATCTTGTAATTATTTTATGTTTGTATTAACAATGTTAAAATTATGTTATATTAAGTTGCAAAAATCAGAACAACGAATATTTTATGTTTGCATTGATATGCTTATTGTTAGTATAACCGATTTATCAATTATTATCAAACTATAATAATTGATATAATATAATAAGCTTATTCATTAGCTATAATAGTAATAAGCTTATTCATTTTAAGAGTTATTTAGAGATTTAAATATATATTTTTTCACTAAAAATTAAAATTGGAATTGGGACACCAAAAAAACTGGTTTCTGTTTGATAACAAACGCAACGAATTTAGTTTCCTATCTAGTTTTCCAGCATTGATGAGAAAATAAATTTGATAGAAAATATTTTGTAGAGCCTTTTCCCGTAATAAAAATCATAAATTCTTAATAAAAATTTTAGGTATTTCAAATTGTATTGCACATTTTCCAGCACATTGCCTTGTGTTATCGGTCTGCTTGATGACTTCTAAAGTGTTTTCTAAAGCTTATATTTGCAATGTCTATTGGTTCAATATATTATATATGATATACATAAATTCCAGGAATAATTCCTTTAACTTCAAAATACTACCCAATTATCACCAATAATGTGATTTTCTACTCATTCCGATGAGGACAAGGTCAATAATATTCTCGAATTTCGCGTAAATTTCACAAAATGCAATTACAATCTCCGACAGCATAATATATTACAAGTGAGGAAGGAAAGTTTGAGTTTTTCTCAAGATAATCTATAGTCTAATTAAGTCCACGCATTTGTGTATCATTATATGTGCATTCAAGCGCAATTGCGCTCACGCAAGAAACTTGAATATTCGTAAGAGAACATTCGCGGCATTCGCGAAGACCTTGAAGTGAAAGTACTCTGTCATAATTTGAATAAAAAGCATGAAAATGTTATTGATCGATTCGGTTCAGGGCTTATATGATGTGTAATCAATGAATTGAACAAAGTACATGAAATAATGATTGAGGTAATTACAGAGGCCGTTATCACTAATGGAGATGCCATTTCTTTTTAAATCCCTGAAACCCACGTTAAAAGGTTAATGAAACTTGTATAGACAGATAGATAGATAGATCAATTTATACGCAAAGTTTAGTTATTTGATTTATTTTATGCAACAGATAAGCCTAAAATCTCATTTAACGTATTACAGAAGGCCTTTAGAGTTTTCTCTATTTTTGACTATGAATCTATATGATCATAAATCTAATAAACCAATTATTGTACACAGTTTTTGAAAATATTTTTTTTAATAAATTGTATTAATTTAGCATTTTCATGAAATTATAAACACTAAATTATTTGCTTATCTACAATAACATTTTTATTGTTTTACAACACTACAAAACTTATGTTACAATTACGAATTCTAAGTAGTCTTTGATGGAAGTATGTAGATAAGATGGGAGATCCCCGTTTTATAATCAAAACTAAATTTCATATGTAGTTTGCTTGAAATAAAAAGACAAATGGCATAGTTGTTTTTGAACTATGTGCTTATTTGTTATTTGTCATATTAAAAGCGGACAAAAATTTTAAAAATATTTTCGTTTACAACGGTTTTCTCATATAAAAGTAAATTTTTCGAGTTACACTTTTTTTTTATGGAACTAAACATCCGAGTAAAACGGAGGAGAAATGTATAGACTAAAAAAATACAAAAATTGTCAATTTTCATAATTACCTAAAGCTTTGAACAACAACATCTAATTATAAATATCTCTAAATTAATAAATCATACTTTTGCCACATAAGATAAATGCAAATGTAAGATATTGCATTTAAAATACGGCTTTTAAAATAGTATCTACAATATTAAAAAAAAATTAAAGTTACTGATAGCAATGCAAAAAACTGCAAAAAAACTAGCATTTTAGTTAACGTAAAGTTCACTAAGCCTCATAAATCAAAGATTTCTTCTTATATGATTCAAATTTATCATACTAAATTAATAGTTATTTTAAAAATTAATTTAGCATTTAAATAATTATTTGCGTTTTGGATTAATCATGTTTTTTACAATTATTTATCTCTCATGTCATGCATCGAGCAATAGTCCGACTAAAATTTTCAGCCAAAAAAAACTTATTATTTTTTTGAAACCTTATCCTTAATAAACTATTATCTTTGCTTTAATTCATTACTCTTTATTATTTTTTTTGAAACCTTATCCTTAATAAACTATTATCTTTGCTTTAATTAATTACTCTTTGAAGTTTCAAATTTCAAAAAACAAAAAATTATTCAAAAAATTGTGAGATATAATAATAATGTCAACTGCATTAAAAAATATGAAAATTCTTCATATAAAAGTCTTCGTTTTAACTTTCATAAAGCATAGTATCAATCACCTCTTCTTATATCGTTTTGCGTGATTTATACGATGTCCAGCCTCCAAAGTTTTTTGCACAGTTTTCGTTGCAGTGAAATGAAAGTCACATAATTTCTTCAGATAGCATGTAGCATAATTAATACAGTTTACGAGAATTTGCCGCTTTTTGCATGTTTTTATACGATAAGCGAAAAAGATTAAAATAGCATTGGAACCATTTCGTCTTTATGCGTGCTTTCTATTATATTTACAACTTGCTTGTTTTCTCCACATGTATGGAACTCGTTCGGATCTGACAGTAATTAGTAATGCGTTTGCTGATGATTTGTTCTAGTTATTGGTAGACGATTAGTGAAAACATGATATTGACAATTTTTTACTGTGGTATGCATTTTTTATTAAATATTTTCTTAATTTAATCCCCTAATCTGTCTTCAATTTGTATTTGATGTTGCGAAGCATATGTAAATCAGACATGACTCAAAAAGAATCTATTATACATTCAATGATCAAATTGATATCAATATTTTAGTTCTCAAAATCAAAACACAAAAAAACTATTTAACATGCTCGTGTTACTGCGTTTCTAATGTCTAATTAATATTTTCTGAATGTATTTTAATTTTCTAAACGATCCATCGCTAATTGATTCGAACATACTGCTCAGCTTACCTACATGCTTTTTATACTTACACATAGGATAAATCTTTTTCTATGATCGATAGAACCGTATTCAAAAACGTACTCACCGTTGTTATTAATGATATTTTTGTTAATAGAAAAAAAACTATTTATTTCTAATTAATCGCATATTGATTATAATATCCGATTCATCAATAGAATGAGACAGAGTAGAAAATTAATATTTATAAAATGATTGAGCAGTAAATGTTTCGAATTTTCGTTAATGGTGATATGATCTATGGAGTTACGTGTGTGGCATATTCTGCTACTCATATTCATTACGAAGTTGTTTGGGTTTCCATAAATTATTCTATGAGTTTATTTTTTGGGTTTTTAAAAATGAAATACATGTGTCTATTCAAGGTAAAAAAGATTTGTATGTAACATGACTACTTTATAAATCAAATAACTTTCTTGTATTTAATAATATGATTTGTAAAAATATAGTCAACTCTAAAAAATCTAATTTTGTAATATTCGTCATATTTCTTTCATAAATTACAAAAAATGAATTAAACTGTTTGATTTACCGTAGGGTAAGTTATAGTAATCGTTGAAAAAGCGAATATGAAAATGTTTCAAAAAAATTTCAAATTTAAAAAAAAAAATCAAATTTTTCGAAAAAACATAATTTCTAAAAAAGGCAATTTTTTCAATTCTTTCAATTATCAAATTTTTCAAAAGTTCTCAAAATTTTCAAAAATGTTTGAGAAAATTGAACATTCTTTAAAAGATCTAATCTCTTCTGATCTTTGATCATTTTCAAATAACGGTACGAGAAGTTCCAGCAATTTGCCTTAAGGCCAGCTTAATTTAGTGTAATGGCATTAAGGCAATATTTTATGAAAAAATTTGCATTTCCAAGAAATCGAATTTATTATTATATTTTACCAATATGCAACAAAATTTTATACCTAATTAAAATACAAATAAAATCGATTCATATGTGATATAACAAAGCTGTTAAAAAGTAATATAATAAATGGCGTTTTAAAATTTTACGAAATAATTAATAACATTCTCACCGTTCTAAGATAACACACTAGCCAAACAAGGTCATGGGAAATATTCATTTTTGAAGATCATAGGTCCATATATGTATACGTGTTATATATTTCTACACATTGAAATTTTTATTTGAATATCTATATTGCTTATATTTAGCACTTCATTAAAATTCTGTTCGCTTTTTAACGACGATATTTACAGCTGTTTCGTAAAATGAAATGAAAATTATTGGTTCGCATGAATCAAGAGCGAGAAATTTTATGTTGTAATATAAAGCGAAAAGCTATTATATATTCTTGATGGTATATTTATATGATGAGGATTACAAAAAGCACATCAGAGCTTTTTCAATTTAAAAGTTCACTAATGGGATGTGAAGTTAGAAGCAATAATATTACAATTATAGATTATCTGCTACTCTTTAAATCGATTCTACAATGATATAGTTTATAGGCGATACAAAGTCTTGAAATCGTATAAATTTAAAATTAAATAACTTAAGTGCATCTTATCTGTTTTAAAAATTCTTAGTTTGGACAAAATCATATTAAAATGAATAAAATATGATATAATTATGAAAAATGTATTAATAAATAAGACTGGGTACGGTTGTACCATGATAAGACAGTGACAGTCCTTTTCGGATGAAAATTAAACATATAAATATGAATATAACTAAATCA
>NW_020539725.1:26746332-26801550 GCF_003426905.1 Ctenocephalides felis | reverse complement strand
GATCAGTATCATACCCAACTAATGCCTTTCGAACAGCTTTTGATTTTAACTTCCCGTAGGGTAAGTTATAGTAATCGCAAAAAAAAAAATTTTTTATATATCTTTACGTTTCAAAGGTTTCTGAACATTTTGGCATACCTTAGAAAAAATGGATGTATGTGTGTGTGTGTGTGTGTGTGTGTGTGTGTATGTGTGTGTGTATGTGTGTGTGTATGTGTGTGTGTATGTATGTATGTGGTGTGTATGTATGTGCGGATACAAATTTTCGTCGACGATTTCGGGAACACGGATCAACCGATTTGAATAATTCAAAAAACATTCGATTCGTATTGATAAGGAGACGTGCTGATTAGTTTTTGGCGAAGGCAGGTCTAGCCGTTCCGAAGATACGGGGCAAAAAGTGCCGAAAACGGTAACTCAGTTTTTAAGAGAACGGAGCGTCCGATTTGAATAATTCAAAAAACGTTTCACTTGTATTGACAAGATGAAGAATCGATAAAATTTTCATGAAGGTAGGTCTAGCGGTTTCGGAGATATGGAGGAAAAAGTAAAAAAATGAGCCATTTGGCGGTCAAAAATGATCATTAGACATATGCACATCAAATTATCAGATATTTTATAGAGATTTTAACAATAAGTATACATTTTGTTAACATTCCTATGGGTTCCGTACCAATGCTTATGCGTTAGACAGCGACGCGGCACTTACGCGCTTTATATTTTGTCCCTATGCAGTTAAAACAGTACGATTGCTTTGAAAAAAGTTCAGATCTTCCACAATATGTTAAAATAAAGAAAATTTTTTTTTCAAAAAAAAAAACAAAAAAAAAAATTAAAAAAAAATTTTTTTTAAAAAAAATTTTTTTTTCAAAAAAAAGTAATTTTTTTTTAAAAAAATCTTATTTTTTTCAAAGTAATTTTTTTTTCAAAAATGTTAATCGTTTTTAAAAAAATAATAATTTTTGGTACGGGAAGTTCCAGCAATTTGCCTTAAGGCACGATGCCTTAATTGCCTTAAGACAGAATTCCACTTACAGCTAGTTTATGTTGTATATTAATACATTAATTTGTATTATATATTTGACAAAATCCGAAAGAGAAAGGGAAAGAAAAATTCAATACAAGAAGAAAAAAAAATTCACCAAAATGTTTTGCTAGCTTTGTTTAAATGATTATGTTGTTTTGTGTTACATATTTCTGACAATAAAAGTCGTTATAAACCATTTTCTTCTTGTATGATTTGATTTTATGACTAATCGTTTCAATCGTATTTGGACAGTATTTCAGTATTTCTTCGCAGGCAAATGTTAAATTGCTATTCAATTTTTTTCTCCAAGCTAAGTGGTAAATTAACAAAATTATGGCTGATAATATATAATTTGAAACAATCAAATTTTAAAAAATTATAAATGATTTTGATAAGTTTTGCATATCAAATGCACCAATTTGCAAATTAGTAACCACGATAGCGTTACAAATGTCGTCTTCACACAATTGCTGTAATTATTAATTCATTTAACTCGTTAAATATCTCTAAAATCAGTCCTCATTTCAAGGTTCTAATATCTGAAGTGATATTAACATAAAATGACGATTCGCCATGATTTGATTTGCAGTTTAATTTACGAGATTGTTGATTGGCATTATAGATTGCCGATCGGAGTACCCGTGACATGAATAATGGGACAGCTGATAAAGTTGAGGAATCGATACGCAGAATATTTATATAATTATGTATTAATACATTGAATCAATGTTTGAATAAATAGAATGATTGAATGGGTTGCCCATGCACAGTAATAGACTTTATTGCATTCATCAAAGCTTGAGCGTTTGATAATTTAAATGGTCAATAGGTAAGAAATTTAATGGAGAAATATAGAAAATATAAAAAAGTTTTTTTTAGTATAAAACAATGAAAAATATGTATAATAATGTTTGTTGATATTTAGATAATCTAATAAAATTGTATTATACTTTTGTTATGGATTTATAAAAATTTTCGTTTATATCCCGATAGCGACGTTGTAAGAATCAAAATGATGGTTGGTTATACATCTTTTTCCCTCTACTTTTAAATATTGTAGTTAAAACATTCTTAACTTTACTCCATTTCTAGGTATCGATAGTGGACATTTTAATTCAGTCAATAATTTTATATTCCATTAGCTCCTTGACCACATAATCAAAAAGTAATATTGTATCTTCAATGTTGTGTTTCTCGTGTGAACGTTTACCGTTTTTGTCGTTTGTCGCTAAACGAACAGATATCACTTTACGGAATATTTAATAATATATAACCATTCGTAAAATATTAATTAATGATCTCATCTCAAAACACAAACTAGTGCGAAATTTATTAAGATCAAATTACTTATGCAAATTAGTCAAAATTATGATTTTAAATATTTTGATTTTGATTAAATCGTATATTAAAGTGTTTCAGAAAGCCAATTAGTAATAAATAGAAATATTTGATGGGATTATTTATTGCTCATAGGTGAGCAAGTATTATTTTATGCAGATTATGCAGATTATTATCAATTATTCTTTTGAAAGATAAATGATTTTATTCGCTTATGAGGTCACAATTTTGTCTCATAATAATTAATACTTCGTGCTTTTTATAAGTAAGTTATTAATGAGCAATTCATAAGCAGACTACTATTTCAATATAAAATAAAAAAAAAAAATTAAATTTACACATTTTTAATAAAGTAGTCATAACATTGTTCACTTAAGTAATAGTACTGGAAATGAAAGTTTAAGTTTAATTCTAATATTATGCATAATTCAATGCAAAATATATTTCAGACTAACAATAATTGTTTCATTGATTAAATCATACTTCTTTGTTAACAATCTAAAATACAGATTACTGTAATACATTTATGTATATGTATTTTGTATATACTATTAAGTAACAAGTAACTTAGTTACTTGTATAGGATAAATGATTATTCGATTCTTATATTTCTTAATTCATAGGCATTCTTTTAAATATTTCAACCATGGCACAAAATTTTTGTTTATGATTCGAATTAAACAATTAACGTGTGATCCGTTCCTAATATTTGTAGCCACTTCTCATTCATTTCCTTCAGAAACTAACACACATATAATATACCAGTTATCTTTCCGATGTTCGGCGTTTCGTTAAAAGCTTAATAATGTACCAATGAATTAAAAACATCAACAGTATGTGATATACTAGCTCTCAGCATCACTAATTAATTCGGATACTCTTATATAATAACTATCGTTTCCGACTGGCAATTTGAAAATATTTCTTTGTATTCGGATCCTATATAATAGATACAAAATATAAAATATTTATATATGTAATTTGAAGAAAATATTAATTTAATAATTTTAGTAATTGTTAGTTTAATGTTTAATGATGTGGTTTATGAAATGAACACACGGTAAACACTCCATCTAAATAAGAAAATACAGTTAGAAGTCGAAGAATATAAAAATAATTGAATAATTTTTGATGCTTTATTATAGTTTTTTCATATCATAATATTCATGCCATGATAAATATATTTTGTAAATTTTTTACATAATTAAAAATGAGTGATATGACACTATTAGGTAAATTTAGCAGCAATTGCATCTGAGCAATTTTGTTAGTATTTTTTATCACAAAAAATTACCTAAATTGAGTTGAAGATAATATCAGTTTATGCAGAAATGCAGAAAAATTTGAATTTTATAAAATTCCTTTGAAATTAAAAATAAGACATTGGACCTGTTTTCCCCCTAGCCGTCCTATTTTTACCCGCGCATGGAGTAAAAAGGACCAGGTAATAAATTTTTAAAAAACAATAAAAAGCACATACTTCTTCAATGATAAAATAGCTGTTTAGTTTTAGAGTTTTAGTAAATAGATTCAGATATTTGTTTGTTTGATATGTGTTATTAATTGTGATATAATTGGTCTGGTTTTCTGCTCAAAGTCAAATTAAACCTTTGTGCTCCACCCTACCCCACATACTTATAAATATAGTAGTTATATGTATTAAACTATACAAAATTCTAATTTTACACTGACGTTGTAACTATTTTAGTGCAATTTATTTATCAAATACTTATAAAAAATAACTATGATGTAATCAAAACCTACCAAAAAATCCGCAATACAGATACGGTTCCCAAAATTGACCGAGATCGTATAAGAAATAAAATTAATACCGATTTCGAATAAACATGGACGATTTTATTTATCCAGTTCGGCATTCTCTTCACTAATTACACCGATATGCCATATATACCTACCAATATGTGATATGTATTTCTGATTAAGTTTTTTTTGTCAGTTCACTTTATTTCGGTATCGTACGGTCTCGCTAATGGAACAGTATTTCATTCGTCGGGATGCTGCGATTAATAAGAACCACTTTTTTAATGCCTTCCAAATTGAAACTTCGTTTCCGAAGCAAGATAAGATTATTTCGTATAAATGAGCCAAATTAAATATACATAAATTCATATATGTATACACTAATACAATTAAGTTGAATATACACATATGAAAACATCACATCATGTTCAAGAATTCATATAGACTTTCTGGAAATATTCCAGTTCGATCAACTTTGTTATTTTCTTCCGTAAAATTTTATTTTTACAATTAATTTCAACATTAGAAGAGTCGTTTGAATTAACTAAAATTTATAGTAATAAAATTGATGGTATTAAAGATTATTTTCAATACAGATAACCGGATGATAAAAGTTATTCTATACATTATTTAAATAAAACGTATTTAACAACTCCTGAAGTAGGAGTTGCTTTTCAGAAATTGTTCCTTCAACCATTCCATTTTATTTCAGTATGGAATTGTTTGATAAAAATACCGACATGCTATGTTTTGAACTAATATTTAACTAACTTTTTCTACGTCGATTGTCGTATAATATAAGTGATTTCCTGATCATTGCTCATCAATATTATTTTCTATATAATTAGCAGTTATTCTACAAATTATTCATTACTACTTTGCTTTTATGAAATTTTAGTTTTGACTTACTATATGTAAGTATAGTAATAAATCCGTTTTAATACCGGTACGTTTATGAGAACAAAATAATAATAGTTTAGTTAGTACAAGACATTCATTTAGTTCTAAACAAGATGTATTTTATGCAACACATGTTGCAAATTTCAGCCTGCAATCACGGACGATAATTATTACTCGAGCAAAATCAAATAAAAAGTTGCAGAACTTGCCACCGTTTCTTCATCGGATTAATGAACGGCTTTAAGATTTCAAATTCTTTTGTGTCCGTACCTTACCTTACAGTCTTAAGACAGAAGGTATATCATTATCGTATATGTATAGCGGCGCTTTTTCTTATCAATTTTCTTTTTGTTGGTGCATTTTTCACTGATTATATATATTTATTTTAAAATGTAATTCCCGACGAACAGTTCTTTTTGTTTGAAATTTCAACGGTGGCTCACAGTATCATACGCTTAATTGTTGAAGTAACTTTATGTCGTTTTGCAAAATGCACTCGAGATAATTTCAATGCAATACGAAACAGAGCCCCAGGTGATCATGAGAAATCACAGATTCTGGCAGATGAAACTGAGATGACTTAGCTTAAAAATGTAGAATTTGCATTGTACAGGCTATAATTATTTAAATTAAGTAAGCCAGAACTACCGGAAATTTCATTAAAGTGCTTATGAAAAATTATTGAATTCATGAACGTTACACGGAAGAGAATTATTAGAATTTACAGTATAGAATGATGGCTTTACGCAGAATTGTCAAAAATAAAACAATAATTGACTTTTGCCCGAAGCAAAATGTGGTTACGCATTTTTCTTCCCTGCATATAATTTACACTTCAAACTTTTCTCGTGGTTTTGTATCATAAATCTCTTTTGTGTAGTTGAGCTACTTTTGCAGATATTTAAAATTAAAATTTAAGTATCTGTTTTGTCTGACTTACTACATCAAGTACTTTAATTTTAATTTAATACTACATCCAGCACCTTTCTTATACGCAATTCAAATTATATTGATTATTCAAAACCAATCATTTCAGCATAATCAATTAGATGTAAGTATGAATGGTTTTACGATTATGAGTTTATGAATAATTAAAAAAATAATGTTAATGATTTGTAATGATCTAATAGAAAATTAATATTATTAATAATGGCAAATGACATGCCAAAAAACTATATAATTTAAAATGTAATATTTAAACTGATATTATTTTTTCAAAAATAATCATAATTAATATTTATACTTTTAATTCTATACCTGTGCTTAAAGCATAAACATAAACTTTAATTAAACATATTTTTTTTAAATACAAAATAAATATATCTTTACTTATACTCAATACTTAAATTCAAGACAACACTATCATTTGTAATTTGTAATTCTCAAAGAAAAATATTAAGATTAATAATGGTAAAGGACATGCCAAAAAACTCCGAAGCTAAATAATTTAAAATATAATATTTAAAATGTTTTAATTTTTTATAAAATTATGAAAAAATATCTGTGCTTTAATTACCGCTTAAAAATGAACTTTATTTAATCTTAATTTTATTTGGACACAAAATAAAAATATATTCTTTCTTATACTCAATATTTTAATTCAAGGCAACACTATCAATATAAAAAATATTGAATATATTGTATTTAAAAATTATAGGAGTTTTGCTATATTGTCCGTAATTAAAAGATTTTAATTGCATCTTTCTACTTGTTCGGAATAAATTTCGACTCTCAAGTTTGACCATTGCAACTTATCTTGATTATTATTAGTTATTTTTAATGTTGTTTATTGTATTATTTAACAACTTCAATTACTTCTATGTGTACTTTACTACAAAGCACTTACTACAATAGTTTTAAGATAAGAATTACATGATACTATTATATATTCAAACTTTAAACCTAATTACTTCTTTATGGATGATGATTTACCTATAATCGTGGATTCTCCGTAAAAAATAATAAGAACTTTTTCTATCAACATATTATTATCTACAATTGATTTTCTTGCTACCTTATACCTGGTCAAGATTTGACTAGGGCTTTTTCTATTTGACCCGGGACCCGTCGGGGAAGGGGATTCAATTGTTTGAGTATAAATATCCGTAATTTATAATAATAAGAGAGACTAGCAAATGTAATGAGAGAAAAAGATTGTAGAGTAAAGTTCAATATATATCACAGTGATCTTCACCAATACCTATTTCAAAACATTTTTCCTTAGCACTTCTATATTTCTATATTTTCCGTAGCTAATAGTGATAGGTGCATATGACTCCAAGCAACTATTTATTTCAATAAACTCGTAAGTCGTAAATTCGAAGAATACTTGAAACGTAATCATAACGAATATAATTTACGTTTAGAACGTCAAAGTCGCAAGTTGTCAGTCATTAGCTGTAGGTTTAGTTAGACGCATTTATCTTTATACACTTTTTCGTATCCGCGCGGCAGGTATATATGAGCTCGCATTCCGTGCACGCTTATAAGGTGATACCCCGTATGAAATTATCAACCGCGTACTAGCCATGGACTTGGAAGTGGTTTCGATTCACGGTTAAAGGAAAGATTTTCAAACTATCAAAATAATAAAATTAATTTTATGTAACTTTTGATGATGAACATTACTAAATTTAAGCAAGAAAGATTGGCAGTCCTCGACAACTATGTTTTATAAAATAAAATTGTCTTCACTTATTTACCTATATTTATTTTCCTGTTACAAAAAATAACAAAAAATCTTCTGAATGGACGTAAAAATGATAATTTTTAGAACTTATACCGATGTTTCCGTTGACATTAAGTTTTTATCAAAAATAAATAAAATATTTCTAAACCCCTTTTACAATCTCATTTTTACACTTAGTTTAAAAGTGTTTACTCGTAGTTTAGTCGTTTTCTACGTTTGATAAAAAACTATATCACTTTTCGCCTACATGCTTTAGCCATGATAAGTAAGCATATACCAGGGTGCAGAGAACAAGTTTAATTTTTTTTGTTGAGTTCTCTATACGATGTTACATTTGTTGACATTCTAAATATAACTTTTTGATAAATGAAATAACTACATTTTTAACTTCCCGTAGGGTAAGTTATTGTAATGGGCCGAAAATCGAAATTGAAAATTTTTACATTTCTTGACGTTTTTAAGGTTTCTGAACATTTTGGCATACCTGGAAAAAATGGATGTGTGTGTGTATGTGTGTGTGTATGTATGTATGGATACAAATTTCCAGTCACGTTTTCGGGCGCACGGATCAACCGATTTGAATGGTTCAAAAAATATTCGATTGCTATTGATAGGGAGATGAGCTGATTAGTTTTTGGCAAAGGCAGGTCAAACCGTTACGGAGATAACGATTTTGAGAGAACGGAGCATCCGATTTGAATGATCTAAAAAACATTCAATTAGCAATGATTGGGAAAAGTGTTTATTAGTTTTTGGCAGAAGCAGGCCCAGCCATTTCGGAGATATGGAGCTAAATGTGTAAAAAATGGCAGTTTTTGAGAGAACTAAGCGTCCGATTTAAATGATTCAAAGAACTTTCTGCTTGTCTTACCAAGATAATTGATTTTAGAAAAAAAAATTTGTTTCATTTTTTTTTTTTTTTAAAAATTTTATGTGAAAATAATTCAGATTTTATTTTTATTCTGACTAAAGTTCTAATATAATTTAAACAAATAATTTTAACTTTGCAATTCAGTTCATATAATTCTTATAAATATTAGACAATGTTACAATATTTATAATAATCTATTTGAAAACATTCAGTATTCCTTGAACATTTCGTTACGGTACGGGAAGTTCCAGCAATTTGCCTTGAGACACGATGTCATACACCCCACTAGTTTTATTTACTTTTATAAATTACAGTCTGTCGTTATTAACAAAATTCAATAATTTAAAATAACTACATGAATGATATTTTGTTTATCTTATCACACATGTTATAAAAGTATAGGGTAGAGCGGGGCTTAAAGGTTCGCAGATGAAAAGGTTCTTCGCTATTATCTTAAAGACAAATAAAGTATAAATTTTTTTAAATATACTGTTTTAAAGTAGAGGGAAAAAGATGTGTAACAACCTTTACAGCCATCAGAGGAGATAAAAGAATGATGATAAACGATGTATCAATATTCATACCAAAAGTATCTTTTTCTGTTGGCAGTTTTTTATATTTTGAGTTCTTGTATTAAGTTTATGATATCTGAATATAATGTTCAGGTATACGTTATTAAATTATTTTGTAAGATGCATTGTTATTTTTAAGTCAGATTCAACAGATTATATAACCTCTATAAAAACTAGCATGAGAATGGGGTAAAAAAGACCAACTAAACCTTTACATTGGCAAATAAAGTGTTAGCAATAAGAATAGAAAAGTAGATTAAGTTTAAGAAAGCATATTTATAAAAGATATTAAATTATAAGTATTTATTTCGAAAAACCAGAGATATATACTAGATATAGTACATATGCAACGAGATCTTAAAAAAAAAATATTTCCATAAAATTCATATTACATATTGGTTAAATAACATAGTTATTATTTCGTAAAAATCTTCTAAAATTAAAAAAAGACGTTAGATATGTTTGTCTCCCTGGCTTTTTACACCTCCCATGGGACACAATGGGATAGATGACAAATTTTATAAAAACAGTAAAAAAATATATTACTATAAATAGGAGTTAGCTGGGAATTTGAATATAGTTCGATAGTTGTTAGTGTTAGTATATATTAAGTGTTGCCATCCTGTTCTTTTAGTTTAGACAGTATAATTACTGAAAACCTAATTGGTCCTTTGTGCCCTGGCTTACCTTATATAACTAGATCAATCTTATTACATGACAATCTCTGATCACAACGTTTGTATCTATCATTTAATACGTAATTTTGAAAATCGCTGATATACCAGTTTATCCATAGACATAAAATCAGCATTCATATACATAGAGAATTCCCGTAGCAATCGCCGTCCTAGGAGTAAATCCGTGCAAGGCCGTACGTTGTAAGTGCACGTCGGTCCGACGTCCGCGAGTATATTAGCCGCGGTGGATGCAATATAGTATGTACGAGTATATGTATGCTAAAACGGCAAATGTTTATGGGTTACCTCATGCACGGCCCAAGCCCAACTGACCGCAGGGCTGATTATCCTCTTAGTGCATTGGGCTCGTATTATTATACTGAAATCAACAGATCAGATACACGCAAATATATCAGGACATCCTAATGATATCAAGTCGTAAACCTCCTTTACTGACGGTACAATAAAATAGATAGCATTGGATCAAATTATCTTTAGTGTTATTAATTTGTTGTAATTTTATTTTGGATTCCTAAGGTTATATTACGGTTGTAATAGTGATTCAGGAATAGGATTTAATTGATAAAGTAATTGTTCGTGCTTTGAATAAAAATAATTTAACCCTCCATGAGTCCGCATTACTTTCCAGTAATATTCCAAATTTTTCGATACCATACCAACTAATTATTTTCTGTGAAATGGTATATAAATCTTCAACAACAATGTCAACACAACCAATCAAATATTGATTTTAAGACCTTTGCTAAGCTTCGCTTAGGCTCGTGATATTGAAATAACATTTTTACAACTTTATAAAGACTGTGACTTGAAAGTCACATAATTCATTAATACCAAAAAATTTTTTACATTATATTTGTTTTTCATTTACATATATAGTGCATATATAATTACTGATTTTTTCCCCTTGAATATTTTGAATGTAAAGAAAAATTTCGGCCGGTGGAGAGTTAAGATACCATTGCAATCGTGCAACAATAAAATATTTGAAGTGAGAAAACTCATTGAATAACTGCAATTGTTAACTTCCCGTAGGGTAAGTTATTGTAATGGGCCGAAAATCGGAATTGAAAATTTTTACATTTCTCGACGTTTTGAAGGTTTTTGAACGTTTTGGCATACTTCAGAAAAAATGGATGTGTGTGTGTGTGTGTGTATGTATGTATGTATGGATACAAATTTCCAGTCACGTTTTCGGGCGCACGGATCAACCGATTTGAATGGTTCAAAAAACATTCGATTCCTATTGATAGGGAAAAGAGCTGATTAGTTTTTGGCGAAGCCAGATCCAGCCGTTTCGGAGATACGGAGCAACGAGTGCAGAAAATAGAAATCGACTTTTTGAGAGAACGGAGTATCCGATTTGAATGATCTAAAAAACATTCAATTAGTAATGATTGGGAGAAATGTTTATTAGTTTTTGGCAAAGGCAGGTCCAGCCATTTCGAAGATACGGAGCTAAATATGTAAAAAATGGCAGTTTTTGAGAGAACTAAGCGTCCGATTTAAATGATTCAAAGAACTTTCTGCTTGTCTTAAGAAAATAATTGATTTTGGTAAAAAAAATTGTATATATATATTTTTTTTAGTTCTTTTGTATATCAAAAAATAATTACAATAATGTTACAATATTTATAATAATCTATTTGAAAACATTCAGTATTCCTCGAACATTTTGTTACGGTACGGGAAGTTCCAGCAATTTGCCTTAAGGCGCAATGCCATACACCCCACTAGTTAATTAATTATTTTGCCCATCAGCAATTTTTATTAAATTATTTATAAGATATTTAACTAGTCGCATATGCAAAATTAATATTTGCCAGGGAAAATCACATAATTAGAACGTTCAAAAAGTGGGCATCCAAGTTTTATAATATTTATGAGTGTATTCATATATAATAATTTACAAATTCTGCGCGGTAAACTCTTAACCCTAAACTTAAGTATTTTATAATAAGGTCCATTACAGTTGCCATCCTTGTTCGGTCTAGGAATGCGATGTTTGCAAACGACTCATTTGCTTGCGGTAGTTGCAAATAGATAAGTCTAAAATCGCACACAAACATAAAATCGTGCATGTACGATCGAGCCAACTCCAAGTAAGGTAGTTCAAGAAACTTGATCATTATTTAATGCGTTCGTCCGGATGTATTCAAGATCACACTATATTCTAAAACATCATTCATGTTTCATAGAGACACACCTTGAACGACGCAGACTCATATCATGTGCAGTAGTGAAAAACATTTTGTAACAAACAACATTTTAAAATTAGCAATATGTATTATATAAATGGATCATAATAGATAAAAGCAAAAAAATCTGTAACACAGACTGTATATACTGTGCCTGCAAATATTAAGATCTGCATTCTGCAATTACTACATTAGGCAATTTAATAGTGGTCTAACTACACCATCCGGAGCCCTTGAAAAATTCTGGTCGTGACAAATTAATGTAATCGGAAATAAAAACCGGAAATAAAAATCGGAACGTTACATGTACTCTTTGTCAGTTTGTCAGTTTAATTTTACTAAACTTCAAGATTTTTCGGAGTACCCATTTTCTCGTTCTACATGTCCCACTACTGGCCCTAGGCCTCTTCCTTTAGGAGAGGTGAGTTTAATCACTATTAGTATTTAAGAAATAATACTTTTGTGAAAACCACCACACATGATGAACTTATACCACCATCCCCGATTAGATGTGTATGATATCAGTCCTAATTGTCTTAATTAAAAGCAAAAATGTTAATATAATAAAATCAAATTTCTTAAAGTTCTCAGAATAATTTGATCTAAAGATATGACGGTTAAATATTAATATTAAATATGGCTATAAGCATTAACTTGCGCTATGTCATATTTATATGACAATTTATATTTTTCTTCCAGTTTAATTAAGACATTATGCTTGGGATTTTAGGATAGAAGATCTGTATCTTATATATGTATATATACATATATTTATATGTATATTCACATGTGTGTCTTGTTCTTGTAAATTTATCTAGATGTGTATACACAAATCTTATAAGCATTATAGGAAACTATATAGCACAGCATGGCCCAGATAGTACCTTATTGCAAATAGTTTGCGGTTATGAAATTGTTACAATATTTTTGTATATGCGAATCATATTCAACTATTTTCATAATCATGTTATATATATATATATATATATATATATATATATTCATTTCCAATAAACGCATGATACGAATACCTTGACCGCAAATGACAGCGCATTACACGTATCCGATAACGACCAAGCTCTGTAAGTTATCACTTTTCGCATTTCTAAAATGTAAATTGCAAACAATTTGCTGAACTTGACCAGGAGTACATTTCTACACTGCTGATAAATAGTACGACTTTCTATATATGGTTTTCTTGATTTACAATAATGCCGGTATATTTAATGCTTTTTGAAGAATTAAACATCCATTTGCTTTCCAACAATGTGTAGAATGCCGCCTAGCAAGTTATATTTTAATTAAGTTTTAAATTGAAGCTATAAAATAGCTGATTATAGGTGAAAATACGAGGAGAAAATAGATAGATTTATCAATTATCATTTGTAGTTAAACTTGATCGTATTGCTTACCATTAGATAAATAGAATATAAATTATGTTTTAATGAAATGTTCTGAAAAATGTTTTTAAAAGTATATTTTCATAACAATACTACTTTGTAAAAACACAAATTGTACAAGTTGGTGATAATAGCAATTTGTATCTTAGATAAATGTTTGATATTTGAAAATTTATCTAGAAAAATGTCAATTGCTATAAACATTATAATGAATAAATCAGAGTGGTGATATATCAACATGAGGTAACAGTGCTACCATAATGTTCCTTGCTCCTCTGTGGCGTACAATTTTACTAATCCTTTGGTGTTACCGTGACACCAAACAAGTATATTTATTTATACCAAAATTATCACTATCCGCAAATGGGCATAACATAAATTGGTGGCAAGCAGTATAATCGTACGAAATATTCAAGAAGTTGACCAAAGAGGTGATAATCCTAAACAAGTAAAAATTCGCAAAGACGCCCAACTCTATCCAAAATTAACCAAAAATTGTTAACAGAATTATTTCTATTTTTTTCCATTTTGTTATTTTTATAATATCTAAGTAAGTAGCTATGTCTCTTGAAGTAAACGCGGAGTATAAGGATAAGGAAATTACAAGAAAGAGCAATCTCAATAATTTCAAAACAAACGTAATGCAAAAACTCAGTAGAATTTCTTCTGATATCAGAAATTCAAAGTTTATGTGGAATATGTTATGGGAACTTATTTAGTCATTTTTTTCGAAGATTTAACATTTTCCGAATTCTCGATTTTAATCTATTCTTAATTCCGAAATGTACACGGTGATATTTCTCACTCTCCTCTATCGCTGGGCCTGACGCCGCGTTTAACAAATCTCAAATGGCCGACGCGGCTCATTGAGATTTTTATCAAAGACGAATATCTATTTCGGATTACAAGGCATTAGATTCAAGAATATTATTTGATTCTTGCCGTCGCTTAGTCGCACCGCATCAACAGTCCCATTCTTTTTAGTAATAAGATTAATTACGGCAGAATTTATTATTGTCAATTAAGCCTTATTATGCATTTACATCAATTAAAACTAAAATGGTGTATATAGAAAACGGGATGGATCAGATAGAATCTAGATTTGTCCGCACCGTAAATACTCTGGTGCTACTGTAATTAGATGAAAAGTATTTTTAGAGTTTCTGACATTTAATTAATTGAATCATCAAAATCTGTCCTAATGTTATCTTATTTCCTGGTTACTATTAGACGACAAATTCTCGTCGCAGTATTCCAGTTTTGGTAGTATTTATGGTAATGTTATGATGTTTGGAATATTATAATAAGGTATATGAAATGAAAACCATTCATGAATAGGAAGCAATAAATATTTAAATTAATAATAAATGTATTTTACGTAGAAAACAAGCTTCTGAACTTACGTTTTGACTTCAGTAGTAACTATCTAGCATTGTAGGATACATATACAAACATATCTTGTGTTGTAGGTAGAATATGTTGACAGACTGATGTACGGCATTTTAGTCTTTTATACCTAAAATTATATATAACAGAATCAAGTTATTGAATTTACTTATTCTGAATTAAAACACCGTGTTTCTGATTATAAAAATCTTTCCAAAATTAAAGTTTACCGAAACATATGTGACAGTCCTAATTTTAACTTTTCGACAATATACTTCTAAATAGTAATTTGCTTCAAAATGTAACTGTACCAAATATTATTGTCATATATACGAAACACAATATTTCTTTAAATTTCCAAATCTATTGTTATATCTTCAGAATAATTTCACATACGGTTGTATTGTGCTATTTCCTACTACGTGCTCACCCATAACCCTTCAACTTGAAATATATAATTTAATCATAGATAATTTTAAGGCTATTTAATTGATTTTGACATTACACAGCATTGAATTTCAGATTTTTTCTAACAATGATCAAACATTAAAATTAGGAAGTACATCTGTGGGAAATTCAATGGAATCAGCGTATTATATTGGATAAAGTATGAATTACAAGAAAGATTTACAAAATTTAGTTCAAATTTTGTTCAAGCATAATATTAGATGCCAAGTTTTAAAAGATCTTATTAATAGTCAGATTCGATCAAAAATATAATAGTTTGTCTGAATAAAAATAATACATTATTTAAGTCAAAATTGTACGGTACAGCATTATATTTTTAATAATTATAATGCATGAAAAATAAATTGTATTGATTTTTCCTTTTCATTTGCAATGTTTTCAAGTAGTATAGAATTATAGTAAACCGATTGTCAATATTGAAATGATAATTCCTTCATAAAATGAAGCAAATGTTAAATAGATTCTTCTTCTCCCATTTGTTCTGATGTAACAACTTGATAATATACTACGCGCCACTAATAGCTTTTGTACAAATGAATTTGTTAAAAAGATTTTTCATCTCATTCATATTGTAAATATAGTCATTTACTAATCAAGATACAAATCTATAATGATACGTAGAATTTGTTAACTGTATTTACTGAATGAGTTAAATATATACATATGTATATTTATGTAAGTCAGATGAATGATATGTATATAAAAGGTACAATATTTTGTTTCTATGATATGATCAGTTTTAGTAATGGATTCGTCGAAAGGATTGGATTGGGTTGAAACTAGCTGTAAGTGGAATTCTGTCTTAAGGCAATTAGGGCATCGTGCCTTAAGGCAAATTGCTGGAACTTCCCGTACCAAAAATTATTATTTTTTTTTAAAACGATTAACATTTTTGAAAAAAAACTTCGAAAAAATAAGATTTTTGAGAAACTATAAATTGGACAAAAAATTATTTTTTTTTGAAAAAAAAAAATTTTTTTAAAAAATTTTTTTTTTTGAAAAAAATTTTTTTTTTTCTTTATTTTGGCATATTGTGGAAGATCTGAACTTTTTTTTCAAAGCAATCGTACTGCTTTAACTACATAGGGACAAAATATAAAGCGCGTAAGCGCCGCGTCGCTGTCTAACGCATAAGCATTGGTACGGAACCGATAGGAATATTAACAAAATGTATACTTATTGTTAAAATCTCTATAAAATGTCTGATAATTTGATGTGCATATGTCTAATGATCATTTTTGACCGCCAAATGGCTCATTATTTTACTTTTTCCTCTATATCTCCGAAACCGCTGGACCTACCTTCATGAAAGTTGTATCGATTCTTCATCTTGTCAATACAAATAAAATGTATTTTGAATTATTAAAATCGGACGCTCCGTTCTCTTAAAAACTGAGTTACCGTTTTCGGAACTTTTTGCCCCGTATCTTCGGAACGGCTTGACCTGCCTTTGCCAAAAACTAATCAGCACGTCTCCTTATCAATACGGATCGAATGTTTTTTGAATTATTCAAATCGGTTGATCCGTGTTCCCGAAATCGTCGACGAAAATTTGTATCCGCACATACATACACACACATACATACATACATACACACACACACACACATACACACACACACACACACACATACATCCATTTTTTCTAAGGTATGCCAAAATGTTCAGAAACCTCTGAAACGTAAAGATATATAAAAATTTTCATTTTCGATTTTTTTGCGATTACTATAACTTGCCCTACGGGAAGTTAAAAATGAATTATCAATCAAAAGAAGTTGGCTGCAGTGTGAAAAAATAGTATAATGAGGCAAACTAAAAAGTATTTGACTTAGGCTAGTGGTATGAACTTCCCAATATTTAAAAATACTCGAGCTAATCAATAAGAAACTACTTTTCTTATGGATTTTCAAACATTGCCGTTTAAACCCCAATAGCAACATCGTAAGAATCAAAATGATATCTCGTTAAACATTTTTTGCCTCAACTTTCAAATATTGTTGTTAAAAATTCTTAATTTTACTTGAGATATCGGTGGTGGACCTTTTTACCCGCAAACCTTTAAGATCCACTCCATCCTATATACATGCAACAAACAATTCCAATATTCGTTATTTATTCATATGCAAGCCAAGCAGATGGTCAAATGTGACAATTATGCAAAGTCCCTCTTATTAGCCTTCAATTAGATTGCATTTATTTTCGAACAAGTCGCAAAAATAAAAACTTGTAACTATTAATCCTGATCTATTCATTCCGCGTGCGCTTCTGCTTAATCTGTTTTTAAGAAGTTAATTACCTACGTACGTAACATCGGTTTGATTTTTTTCTATCACATTTGAATACGATTAATATCTAGAGCGCTTACGTTTCATTAACGTATCATTAGGTTGTTTTTTTGCCTCAGTACGCCCGTCCAGTGTGGGTATATGCAGATAGAAAAAAATATATAGCAAGACACATCTTTTACATAGCACGTACATAACGGCACCGTTAATAACTAAAGCGAACCCGTTTAGCGGTGGCACCCAACGTGCAACCAGACTAGAACCAATTTCGAATTATAATATAAATAGAAACATTATTTGAAATTTAATATTTTATAAATAAGACCATCAGGTTTAATTTACCATATTTTTCAGATAGGATAGAGCGGAGCACAAAAGTCCAATTCAACATTGAGCAAATTAAATATGACAACAAATAATACATATCATACAAGCAATTTGACTATGATCAGCAAAACTCCCTATAAATTCATCTTTGTAGAAAAGAGTTTTTTTTGCTCTTTTCACAAACTTGTCACCTGGTCCTTTTTACTACATTGGGAAAGTAAAATGGAACAGCCAGAGACATTATTATTATTCAACCAATGCAGAATATAAATTCCATGGGTATATTTCTATGAAAATAATACTGTAAATAACCTTGATCTGGTACTTGATCAGAAATAATCATCAGTAGAGTTGAAATAACTACTTATCTATATTTTCGGTTGGCTATCACTGTTTGATACGACTATAAAAAATAAAGGCGCACGCTACTCATTAACTAAGAAATTGTTAAAACAGCTTCACGCCCACTATCTGTACAACGAATTAAAAGAGTATCACAAAAAATATTCGAACGCTATGTATATTCACGTAGGTAGCAGATACGCATCAATGAACTTCAATTAAAAAGTTGTACATATTTCAAAATTTAACTTTCTATAGTCACACTATCACCAACGTATATTATTGTTCTAAAAGTTATAGATGGATTTACCCGTTTTCAAAAATATTAATTTTAATAGAAGCATGCAGTTCGACGAGTAGGTATTTATGACCGTTACAGTTATAAATAAATCATGCAATATATATGGCTATGTTATTTACGAGTTTATTACTTTAATGTCCTCACTGTAATAATTTGTTCAACTCGTTAACATTGATATAGTTTATGAAATTGTAATCAATAAGTCATGCAGATCATTGTTGTCTATCAAAATCTTGAACTAAAATTGTGAACTCAGGAAAGCTCTACTAATTTTATCTTGAACAACAATCAGAACTTAAGAGTTTGTCAGCTACTTTTATCATTGCAAGATAAAACAAATCTATATTCGATAAACAAATACGTAATACCTAATAATCGCAGTTCAGAAGATTTCCAACAAATGTAGTTCAACAGAAGCTTGAATCATCTTGAACACACAAAATTTGATTGATTTATTCTTTTCAAATAAGAAAATGTACCCTGGTATGTCATTTAAGAGAAGTAACTTTACAGCTACGAAAACGGCTTTCTGATGGCCAACTTTGCTTGTCAAGTTCCAAATGAGCTTTAGCTTTTCATACAAAATTAACTAAATCATTACCTCATCTTATCATCTAACAATTTCGCGATTTAGTACTCTGTTAATTCGCTGTCCATTAATAGCTCTTATTATATAATCTTGGTCATCCAGTGGCCAGAGCTTTATTGTTTCCTATATATAAATTTACCGAAGTGCTACTACACAAGTGTATATGCTGCATGTACCTGATCCCGTTATACTCTGCAGAGAGATAATCTGTAGCATTATATCGCTTGTACGTAGTCCATTACAAATACACTTGATCTGATTCACGTGCCAACTTGATCTAAGACACACAGGAGTGTTTCTAATACTATGTAATTTTCCGGCACCCAATCAACTAATAACGTCCGCAGCGATGTGCGGTCACGAAGGAAATTGCCGGCTGAGCGTAGACCTAATTTCAACTGAATTAGAGAGAAAAATTTTAGTGACAGATGAAGATGAAGCAGGTTGTTTCTTTAGAGGATATATGAGCTGAATTTTGAATGAACAACTGTCTGAATAAATATTTTTTTACAAGAATATACCTTATTCCTTCTAATAATTTTTTAATATTTATCTATATTCTTGTAATTTGGTATTTGCACAAACAAAGAGTTGGCATGATGATGGCTTCCTTAATCACAACTATGTTTCAGCTCCTCAACAACGTATTTTTCTAGTACTATCTTCTAAGAAGTTCCACGTGCAAAAACTTCAGATTCTACTTGTATTGTATTGTAATTTATTTTAAAAAAGACACTATATTTTTTATTTGTATTAATTGTATTTTATGTTGATTCAGAAAAAGAATTTATTACTTTAGAAACATGTTAATTTTCTCAAAAATAGGAAAAATGTAAATTATCAAAGTTATTATAGTCGTTTTTTGTCCTTTCTACTTGCCCCGGTAGATTTTATAGCTGGCCTCAAAAAGTTGTAAAACCGTACTTTTTTTGAAAAATAATTAATTGTGAAATAATGAATAATAGTTCAGGGATTATTTTGACTTAATTCAGCAGAGGAATAGTTATAGCATCTATCCAGTTTTATTCCATATAATTAGTGCATCTTAAATTATATTAATTTAACCAAAATATTTAATTAACCAAAATTTACTTATGCCTTTGAAACTCCATTAAAATGAAGGCAATATATTATTTTATGTTGACACAAAATCACCTCTGTTAACAAGACAGTTGTATTTATTTGTTGTTTTAAAATAGCATATCATAGTAATGTGATCTTTATGACAAACATAATATTTATGACAAATATGACAAAATCAGTCATTGTGACCAGAGCGATAAATCATTTGTGAAATCAATCAAGATCAAACAAGTCTCAAACTAGAATGTATCAGAATCTCAATTGAGTTGAACTTTAAATGAGAATAAGCCTAATATTAAAAACAAAATATTGTGTAATATGAAAGGTATAGCTAAGTTCTTGAAAACTGATAAAAATAAGTGTAATTATATTTAAAATATATTCATGGCTTATTCATGTGATTATTTCTTCTCTATTTTTAGTATCAGCATGAAATATATAAAATTATGAAGATAGCAAATTCATTTTTTAAAATATTCAAAATATTAAGAATAAATAAGAATCAAAATATTTTTTTGTATAACATTTGAAATGAAATAGTATTTATTTCATAATTAAGAATCACTCGCAGGCAAGTGGCTAGAGCGACTAGACTTGAATTAGAGGTTGCGGATTCGATCCCGCTTCGAGGAGCTTTATGTCAATCAGCAGGGACAAGAAGTTTCTGCATCGGTATTGCTGCATCAATAAATATTCGCTCTATTATAAAATTTGTAATGATAAATTTATTACACAGATTTGAGACAACTGTTTGGTTTGCCATCTGTAGAACCGTCTAATCAAATCAGTACAATAATTTAAAAAACTCCTTAAGTTCTGATGGCTATACAAAAACTATATAAAAAATCATAGTTACGAATCCAAAAATACTTTGAATGCTTGTAAGTGCAATTAAAAAGGTGTAAATTAAAAATGCATATAACGAATTAATAATAACAAACCATGAACAAGCCTCAACTCTAAAAAAATCATCGTTTCCCCTTAATTAGTCGAATGGACAAACAAGAGCATGGTTCGTTAGCGTCGTATCATCTCGTTTACAGGTTGTTTTTATATTGTTACAAGGATAAGGGAATTCAAATCACTTATCGCGTTATGACGATCATAAAGCACTCGGCGGTTTGCGATACAATAATGTTCATATCGGCACGGCATACCGTGCGCGTCAGTGCGCGACTAATGCGCCCGACCGCGGAACGATTCAGTTTTTTGCTGCCGTGCGGACTCATTTCGTGATTTACTGGAACACTTAGCTGGATGCATTGGCGTAGAGGGAAAGGCCAATTTGAGAGAAGAATGCACCTAGGGCCAATAAGAATAACCAGCTCTAATTGAGCTCATATATTGCTTGAAACTCATATAAGTATTATTATGCGAAACTTCTTTATCGTGTTGGGCAAATTTAGTTTTTTGTTTTCTATGCCTAGTAGATGCCTCAAATTAAGGAAAATATATTTTATGCTTGTAAGGCTTTAGTTACAAAATAAAATATCCATTATAATCATTATGTCTTGCAACATATATACATATTATTGTATTGTTGTTCTGCATATATAATACATACATAACTTTTAATATAATATCTGCACAAATTTCATATAGAATATCAACAAATTTTTGGCAATAGTTAGAATGTCTAAATCAAATGCCAATCTTGTGACTAAACGAATTGGCATTCGATATGATACTTAACCGGATAATACATAACTTGATTCAATCGCAATGTAAATCAATTTAATCAAATATTTGTTGTTTCTGATACGAGAGCGTAATTTATAAATGTACCATTTACTCGCACAACTGTTCAAAATTTGATGTACTTCAGTTAAACTAAACCTCTGCTTTCATATAGCAATTACTCTTTAATCGTAAAAAAAGAATGCCAAAATGAGTTTAATATGTCTGTTCCGGTCGTTCTTTGCCAAATATATTTGCATGCAGATAAACGTTCTGTACAAATTGTTATTGGTAACACATAAGGCTTTCGATACATTTATACTTATAAACAGAGTAAAAGTAATACAAATTTTGAAAGATAGAGAAGCGGGTCAAAACATTTATCAATTTATTTAAAGCTTTAATATAGTTTTTAAATTTGCCAGCGATATTAATTTAATGTAATATTTTTATCCTATTTTGTGAGTAATTATGAAGTTACATATTTTTATTCAGGTAATCTAAAAGTTATAATGCTTGAAATAAAATTGCGCTTTGCCTCAGCTTTATACTTTTTGTAATGACAAGCTTTTTCTACATATAGATAATTTATTTTTCATTAAACGATTACACAGCGCTCACTAAAAAAATATAATAAAATAAGTATTATATTTTAAATATTCGGGGTGCCCCAGAACTAAACGTCAACTGGGTGATAGATGATATCATATTGATCTATCATGAAAAATAGTACAAAAATTATCAAACTATATGTTAAGAAAATTAATTTCTTTATTAATTTTGATCATTCAAACTTTGGAAACGTAACCGTGAATAACATTTCTAAGGCCACAGCTAAAAATAATGATTTTGGCCTAAGATATCAAAAATTAAGATTTTCGTAAACTATGAATTTAGATTCTTTAAAATTGATCGACTTTGAGCGGCCCTTCTTTAAAAAAATGCACCAAAGTTTATTGACTAGTTTTATCAAAATTTGGCGCATTTGATCAGGATCATAAAGTGGTATAATACTTGATAATTTCGTAATAAAAATTTGAGAAAAAAACAAAATATAACTCGATTTTGCAATCAAGAGCATTTCATTCACAAAAATGATTCATGACTTCCTACCTAGGGTTTATTCGTCAAAGTGATACAATTGTAAATTTATTCGGCGCCAATGGGTGCACTATGCAGTGGTCGCTTGACCATAACGTACACGGACTTGCGCTCGTCGAGATGGTACTTACTTGTGGTTTACAAATTGTTATCGTTCTGTTACGATGTCGTTACAATATGAGTATCCGCCCATATACATCATTTCCACGTTTACACGCTACATAGACTGTGTAATACGATATGCTCACTTGAACTCATCTCATCACTTCTTCTCCCTGAATTTTTTATTACATTTTATTATATACAAGCAACTGATTAAGTTAATTTATCTGTTGGCGACTGGGGTTAAGTGAAATCATGGTTTTGCGAATAGAGGGAAAATAGCATGCTGAATTCTACAAACACCAACAAACACGTTTATGATATCTATAAACATGTTGAGTAGTCCACATAAATTTAGTAAATGCTACTAAAACAAATAATTTTTGGTATGCATTTTTGTTAAGTAGAGTAGGGGAGACTGGGTACGGTTGTGCCGCTTTTTTTAATCAGCAATAATTTTGTTCATTTGCCAGATACCTGGGAGAAAAGTGACTTAAATTGCGATTTGAACATTTGACTATGTGGAAATACTGAACAACTGTCCTTGAATACGACGGATTTGTCATAAAATCAAATCATACAAGAAAGTGCGAGTAGTTAAGTTAAAGTGATCTATATGTATATAAGTAGCAGTTTTAAATTATTAATTATTTAAGTAACTATTTAAAGGCAATCCAATTTGTAAATCAATGCAAGGAAATAGATCGCGTTAATGTAAAGAGCTGACTCAATGAAAATGATAGAAATTGTTCAAACAAACATACTTAATCTTTCTTCCTTTGGACCATATCTCAAAATAGCTGTTATGACGACTGTCACTACCATACCCTGGTACAACTGTACACAGTCTCTTCTACATGGTATTTAAAATATGCATCAAATCAAATTTTATTTGTATAGATTGCTTTTGCTATATTAAGTTTGTAATCAAGAACTTGTACTGCCAAAATATATTATATAAAAATTAATATTTAGGAGAAAACATAAAATAATCATAATTATATGTAAAGATAGTCTTTGATGTTCCTTCTGCCTCTTCAAAAATTACTATCTTATGTTATGAGTGAAAAATTAACAAGTTCAATATTTAAAAACATCAATATGCGTACATTATTTACTGCAAAATTACTAACAAATCTTGATAATAGCGTATTATTAAGTTGTAGCTATTAACAAATGGTCTGTGGTCTTCGTAGCTAACTATTACCACGATCTTATTACCATAAGGCGTTTTGAAAAACTGAATTTCATTAAAGTATCCCTTAGTCCATTAACTACTAGTGTTCGTGAACAGATTTCTGTACAAAGTCCAATTATCTTGACGCATAAAAGGTGTTATGCGTATAGATTAAATACATTAAGTAGAGGCGCGTAAATAAAAATAGGAATAGTTAATTAAAAATAGACGATATCTGATGTATCGTTCTTCAACCGATGTATTATTTTAATACTTCCATTGGAAGAACGACGTGATAACTTTGCAATAAAGATTAAAACGCTCCGATATGCACAAAGCATTTAATGCAGAAGAAGGCATCCGGTATTGAGAATTAGTCCGGATTGAGAAACGTGTTAACTTATAAAAGAAATAAATATATATGTGATAAAGAACTTGAAAATATAAATCACTTAATTAATATCTAATAATAATAAAATAATTATATCATGCACGAGCCTGATAAAAAAATATGATAAATTGTAAAGGTTCTAATATGAAGCAACATTGTCTATTCCTCAAGTCTATTCTAGCAAACACATTCGAGCAAAATTGGTTAAAGGATATATATATATATTTATATATTGACAAAAAAGAATGTAAAATATTGTTTGCTTTGACGTTTTTGTTGCACTAAATATCGCTTTGACTGCATTAACAAAAATACGCATGTTTATGGCATTTAAAATGATTAAAAAAAATTAAAAGTATCTTTAACTTAAGTTATTTAAGTTTGAAAGCAGGATTTCATGCCACATTTAATTTGCTTTTGCTTATGATATAATAATATCACAACCAAAAGCAAATTAAATGTAGCAGGACAACCATCTTTTAGTGGAATTTTCTGTAAAATTTGACAATATAATTTATTATTCAGTGATTGAAATATGTGATAGTACACAAAATTTTGTGAATTTCTAATCATAATTTTCAGATTACAAATTTATCATATTATTTAGAGATTGAAAGAAAGGTCAATAATTATTCAATATATAGATAAATCTGCTTGTTTAACAAAAAATCTTATTTCTTGAAAACACGGGTCAATTCCGTAATTAAAATTATTTTTGATTGTCGTACTAAAAATGTTATCCACAGTTACAGTTCTAAAGTTTAAATGAAGAAAACTAATAAAAATTAACCACTATAACCAAAAAATGATCAAAGTTCGACCAAAGCTCTATAGGCTGTAAGCTCTGATCGCTGTTTGAAAAAATCTATTTCAGAAGTTTTGAACCCTTGACAACGGTAGTATAGCTTCGCTTTGTGCCGATTTTAATATGTAAAACTGTAATTATGAAAATAAGTGTAACTTGTAAAAGAATCAAAGAAGGTAGTTGAAATCTTTTTTTCCATGATAGTTACAATCGCTGAGTTCTGGGATACCCTGTATGATCATATTATAATGTAATTTTATTCGGTAATTGAGTTAATAATTTCCAAATATTTTATCTTGTGAAGTTTCTAATAGATATAATTTTATAAGCTTTTATCATGCCACTCAACAACGGCAAAATTGCTTCTATCGGCGAGCAACACCCAACACACGCGCCTCATTTCCCGGAAGCCGCCAGCCCGAAGCGCTATGATTTACCTAACAGCGCTTGAAGATGAAGAATTCGCCACTCCAAGATATTAATAACTTTTGAGACAATGTTTCGGTATATTAATATTCGATGCTTCAAAACTTGGAATTCACACACGCCCATTTGTAATCGGAAGTGATGAACGAATTAATCAATATTATAAAAAGGGCGCCAGTGGAAAGGATTAATAAGTCACTAATTTATGTTAAATGAAAAATACTAAATTAAAACGTACTGAAATAAAAAATTTAGGTTTCATAGAATACTTGGTCTATATGGTCTATAGTACAACATAGTTTTAACTAAAGATGATCAAACATTATTTGTAAAATATTTTAGTCACTTTTCAATTTCTAAAATCACTATAAATTTTCTTTAATTGAATTGGCTATGAAATCTATAGTATTGATGAATGTTTTCCTAATTTAAAATTCTTAAAATGATTTTTTTTCGAAACAATTTGAAAAAAAAATTCTATGAGCTAAAAATACTATGAGCTATTTAGTTACACATACAAGCACACACACTTTTAAACAAACACATAAAAATGCAAAATTTCAAGAAATTAAATAATTGCCACTCTAATGAGTAATTCAACAATATAGATAAAACTTTATAAAGTCATTATGTTTCAAAATCACAAGAATGTTTTATAAGTTTTAAATGTATACTAAAAATTTACAATACTGATGATGTATGACCGAACTAAGAGCATTTTTAGCAATTTAGGCGTGATATTCTACATGAAAGTAAATATAGAACTATGTTAAAAATATAAATACATTATTTTCAAAAATATAAAATACATATAATAAAGTAAATATCCTATATGTGCAGACTTATTAGTACATCACGTAAGACAACAGTGGTTAAAAATTAGTGAACGCAGTTCTTTCCAGACAATATACAAGGTTCCAAATTTATTTTTCAAGAATATCATTTTCAGTAACTGCTTGATATCATTCTTTCGATTATCTAATACCAATTATAACTAAGTCAGCAAAAATAAAATATTTCTGGATACCATCTCTTTATCTATGTTGGAACCTCCGAACCACGAGCTACCGCTGGACGTCGAGCGGTCAAAGTTCGAAAATGCGGTAAAATTAATTTGCGATATGTCGTCGCTCGTTATTAATTATGAGTTTATATGTTCGAGCATAAAGCGGTTTGCATATGTGGATAGAAATTTATATGCCACGGATCGTAAATCATAGAGAATGCTTCTTGGATCAGCTGCGACTGGTGCTGGTAATGCTGTTGGTAATGAAATCTATTGGGCTAGTTTATTTGCAAATGATAATCGCCTGACCATGATGATGAGATGATGATAAATTTTCGAGCAGGGCAAAATGATCTTATGATTAAGATAATGATTTTATGTTATTTTTAATTTATAACACAGAAGTTACAATTTTTATTTAACTATTAAGTGAATACATAGCTATCATAGCATTTATTGGTTGGTAAGAAAAATTAATGAGATGCATTTTACATTGAATTGCCCATGCCAAACAATTGACTAAATTTGCATGCATTTGCGCACCTGTAGTTGCTATTAAATTACTATAACATACTTTGTTGCAAATAATTATCCCCATATGTACCTTACCATTTATTAGATGGATATGTTGCTCAGTGCAAGCTTTTCAGTAATACATTTATAATTGAAGCATATTGGAATTAAAAACGTGTTAGATCGTTTTTATAACAAGAGATTTAATCTCATAGAATCGTTTTTATCCGAGATTCAATGATAGTAATCGCGCTAAGTACGCGGCGGGCACAAACGCAAAACGCCTATAATTTGAACGCCTGCAAACGCAAATCTATGGTAATTATATTGGTTGAACTAAACTATACGTTTTCAAAGTACAAAATAAAAAACTATAGTAATATTTTATTTTTTACAAAAGGTTTCTGATCAGCCGCGAACGTGAATTGCTTTATTAAATTTATGGAAGGTAATTAGAGTAACTTGATGCGCTAGTAAACGGTTATTCATGTTTCAAAACATAATTAATAATTATGGTAGTAGAGATACTAGAAATATTTTCATTAATATAAAATAGCGATATTTTTCCGAGAAGATCAAAATAAAATTATGCATTACAATGTCCAAAATAAAATTATGCATTACCAAAATAACATGTTTTTTTAAAAAAACGCTTTCATTACATAATTTTAAATCTTGAGATTTTTGTTTAACAAATAGTTCCGGAAAAATATTAAGCACTAATATTATTTTATGTCTCACATAAAAAAAATCTTTTTTTGTTTGAACCAGTTCAATTACATCATGAATACATATTTAAAATGTATTAAAATTAAATGTATCTAACTTTGGTGGAATTATATAAGCTGGGAAGTGTATATATTTTAACCAAAGTTTTACATTTTGAAATGTGTGATCTGCGGATTACCATGATCTACAAAAAATGGAATATGACTCATCAAGTATATATATATATATATATATATATATATATATAAAATCTGTCTATATTTATTAGGAAAAAGTGTACATCTGTCTATTCCTATAAAAAGACAATTTTATCAAATTCTGAACACGCGTTCAGAACGGCACGCGATCATTTCGTTATAAAAATGTTATTGAGTTCAGTACAACAGTATTGTTTTATATAAACTTTTTGTCAGTCGCCAAGATTTTGGATCAAATGTGATTGTGATGATTCTTTTTGATGACTAGAAAAAGCACAGGTATTATAATAGCTTAATCCGATATGGCGTGACCCATGCGATATGCGCTGTTCTAGTTAATTACTCGAATTTAGATCATTCATGACAGGACAAAAAATTATAGAAGTACCACATATTTTTAATCGGATTCTTTATTTTTATCTTGATAAAATTAACAGTTATGTTTTAATGCAAAGTATGTGAGCAATCAACATTTTTTGTTCAATAAGATGTATTTTTTCTCAAAATGGAAAAGGCTTACTACTGGGTAACTTTTCATAACATTAATTCGATCATTAAAATATTTTAATCCTCAAAATTACTAAAAGATAAAACACAATTATCAACAAATCTAAGATGATTACTAATTAGAAAGTTATTGTCTTATACAAAAATAGCATTCATAAAATATACTTAAGCGCAACAGGTTACAGAACACCTAGTTAGTTCTGATTGCTGTTCAAAATTTAAATAAAAACTAATAAAAAATCATATAATATAGAGATTATCTATGTTCTGTGGTATACCGTCAAAAATGCGTGCACAGAGGTTCAGAATATGTTCGGAAAATAAAATATATACAAAATGCATGATAAAATCTAGATAACGGCCCATACAAATCAGAATATCTTTTTCACTTCTCTGCTTCTTTGATTATTGTATTTTTTTATATCTCAAATGCCTGTTCTCGGACGATATCTGCTCAAATGAGTTGACATCTTAACAAGTAGCCGATACTTTAAGAGATTCATATCATAACCCGAGACATATCATAAAAGTATATCTTTGAAAATGAAAAAAAATCGTTTTTTGTCTGAACCAGTTCAGTTACATTATGAATATATCGATATCGGAGGTAGATCACCGAGGTGCACACACATACACAAACACACACACACACATATATATATATATATATATATATATATATATATATATATACGATGAGATACTTGTAATATAATATTACTAAAAGATAAGTTTTTAACGAGGTTCTTAAAACTTTTTATTGCTAATATTTAATTCTGATTTAAAAGAAACTACGTTATTGCTGATATGTCGGCGAAATTTAAGAAATGTTTATTTATTGGGTATTGCATTTTTTTTTTATTTTGACCATATAAATTACAATCTGTCAGCAGGAGACATTTAGTAATTAGATTGTAGGTAGGTAAAAATTTCGTAAAACAGTACCTAGCAGTAAACCTCTGCAGTTATGAAGAAGCATATGAAAATATTATCTAATCGTTTTTGAACAACAGTAATAGTACAGAGCATAAGATGTTAAGTTAAGTTAAGATGATAAAAATAAAACCGAATATTTAGAATTATCAATTGCGACCAGATGAACCTATTTCTTGTAAGATATACAAATATATGATACTAATTCCAGGATATAAAGAAAGATATCAAATAATGTCCTCAATATCATGCTGTGAGGTTTCGAATAACAATATTCTCAAGTTATAAATATACGAGTACGTATATATATATATATATATATATATATATATATATATATATATATATAATTCCTGTGGTATATGTATTTAATATGACATATATATTCACATTTCTGTAATTTATGGTAGATATTAAATCTGTAATGTCCACATTGCCACATATTCCATGAAAACTTATTATGTGACAAGTTTCAACAAAGGAATTAAATGTGAAATGCACGAGTTTTCCTTTCACAAAAACCTAAAGATACCCCGCTGTGGCTTTGTAAGATCGTATTAATATGTAAGATTTATTTCAATAAAATTATAGTAAGGTGAGTTGTCTTTCGATTTAGAAAATCAAAGCTTGAAATGAATAGTTATAGGAATTATATAGATTTCGAATTTAAATTTATCTCGATTACTTCTGAATTCACTTTTTTTGTATTTCGGAAATGTTATATTTTTGCTTTACGAAATATATATATATATATATATATATATATATATATGATAACGGATTATAATACAAAATACTCATTGGCAAAACTTTATGACTCTTTAGATACCAATTTTAAGTAGGTAAGTTATCATCTACTTATTATCGTCCCAACATCATCAAATGTATTATCGTCTCAATAATGTAGTCAAAATTACTTCAACATTTAATAATATTGAATTTTTATTATATAAGTATATTATTTACATTTTCTATTTTATATGTTTAATTATAATGATCCTGACTTTATTTACATTTTAATTTAATGCGAATTGCATGAGAATCTAGGGCGTGTTTAGAGATATCAAACATTTTGCAAGAGCGACGTTAATGAGAATCAGACTTGATGTAGTTTTAATTGTTCTGTCACTCTTTATATCAAAGCAATAAATGCTATACCACTTCTTCATTCTTGCCTACCTGTTGTTAATTAACTAAACTGAAACAAATTACATGCATGTATCTAACAACAAGCCGACAGAGCTTAACTGTGTGGATCAGTATCTTTTGGAACTATTCCATTAAACATAAAACTTTTTTTTTAATAATTGAACTTGTATTCAAATTATTATTAAAGTTAAGTTCAATCTCTTATTATCTTATTGTCCTATGTCAGTTGTGAGAGTTAACTAAATAAATTATCCCATATATTTATAGCGTAACTACTGCTAAAGCTTCTTTGAATGCAATTTGTTTGTATTTGTTGGATAAATTATATAGAGACAAAATATAATTTTTTATATTTCTATATTTATATGATTTCTTAGAAAAAATCTAATAATAAAATCGACGAGTATATTGATTTTCACAAAATCATTTTTTCATTTACAACCCAGAGCTAATTAATATAATTTGTGAGCTTTTAAGTTTGAAATGTTATATTCAAAAATAAAAATTTATATTGCAAAAATATTTATTTATCATTCAACAATCATTCCCTGCATCATCCACTTACTTATATCAGTAAATGAAGCATATATATTTCTTCACTAGCACGAAAGGAGTTAGCAATAAATAATATTAATAAATTTGAATCTTATTCATTTTGAATAATAAGATTTTTTATTTATCTATGATACTAAATTTTTGAAATATGATGGAAAGATAATTTATATATTTATAGCAAAATAAAAAAACTAATATCACGTATTAACGCAAGTATTTTATGGGCATGATTTTCTATTCCTTAAAATGCACAGAAGCCACTTTATATGCGAAGTGTTCGTAAATAAAAGCTTAGCACTAAATTTGTACAGTTGAGTTTATCGAGAACCTTATAGCCAGATATATAAATTGTTAACGAACATCGACATTTGCTGATGAACTCGTAAATAAAATGAATTTGATGAGATCTCTTTAAATAAGAAATCCTGCAAAAAAGTTGCGCACGCTCCATTAAATCTTCGTTTGATAATAATAAGGAAGCAGTAATATAGACATATATTGATATTTATGCATAAGATCATATTCATACATATGTGTATTAGCATACATAGTAAAAGGGCACAACACCTTATTTTATTACGAGCATATATATCAGATATATAAATAATATATTGACTTGAATAGATAAGAATACCTAAAAATTAGATCGATTGATGATATCAAACATAATAACATATTAAAAAAGATTCTGTATAATTTTAAAAATTATTGCTAATTATTATTATTTGTTTTATACAAAACGTTATTATTATACAAAACTACATAATTAAAGTTTGACGCAGTATGTAATCGATATTTGTTTAAATATTTATTATACAATTCTTTGCATTAGTATTATTGTACGGCATTAGAATTAAGATACAGGATAGTAAAAATAAGACATGCATATGGATAATTTCAAAATTTAATTTTAATTTCTTCTAAATAATCACGACCCGAAGCAATTTCATTTTCTCTTCCAACACTTATTATTAGTGTGGTATAAAAATTTATTAAATATGACTAAATGTAGTAACTATATGTATAGTTAGAACCAAAATAGAGTTTACCCAGTATCCCTGTATGAATTTGATTACAAAACTGTTGATATCCCAGGTTCGTATAGTAAATGATAAGTCCAGCAGCTCTATTTTTGCTTCCATCTAAATAAGAAAATATTCTTTAATAGAGCAATTTATCACGTTATTTGCGTCTTATGTTTATATTTTCATCTTACACCAGCCCTCTTTCAATTTATTCTGGTACATGCAAGTGGATACTAGAATCCGTAACTGACATTTAATCGCGATATATCAACCATTTTATTATAACAGAAATGATAGCTTCATTAACAGGCACAAGATACGAGATTGCGCGTAATAAGGAAAAATAAAAATCTTACATCGCCATATGTTTGCGGACTTATAAACATATAGGAATGCATCTGTATAAAATATGCTAAACTTTTCATTACATACTACCAGGAGCCTTGCGGTCGTAATCACAGACTCTTCGGTTAATCGTACATATATACATACAAAATCGAAAAAAGTACAAAATTAAAATCTATATTATTAAAGATTTTATTTTTATCGAAGCACCCATTATGAAAGAAATGCTAATTTGAATAATTAACATTTTTGATTATCAAGGTTTGGATTAATAGTTTTATTAGTTAAATTGAGTTCAAAGAGCTTTTCCGCGAATTAATGGTTAGAGCAATAAGCTTCCAGAAGTTCCAAGTTTTATATCCGCCTCGAACAACCTGATGTGTGAGCAATGACATCGGTTTTTGCTCGGAAATATTGTTAAAAATATACTTTCAAGTGAAAATAGACTTTACCAGCTTTGCTGCGTGCAATAGGAAGGCATCAGTATTAGAATTATTCCAATAATATTTTTTTTGAAAAAGTAGCCAAAAGTTGGGTTGCCTATGAACCCACGTCATTAAGAAATCATCACAACAAACATATGTAGAACTATTAAGTTCTAATTGCTGTTAATGATATGAAAAAAAAACAAGTTCAAATGTTAATTTATTAAAATAGATTTTATTAGGATTTCTGAATATTTAGTTTTCATACAATTTATTTTTTGTGGAACTAAATTCCTATGATTCAACTCAAATATAATAATTTCATTAGGATCCAACAGTCAGGCGGCGGAGATTGCAATGTTCATATGCAAAGATTCAACCTAGTGTTTTTTTTTTCAATATAGTGAACAGCAATCAGAACCTAATGGTCCTCTAAGCTATTATGATGAATTTCTTACAAACTCTGCAACCCAAACAGTTATCTCATCTCTATCTGATGACTTTTATTGTGGCTATATCTGTTGCAAGGCGAATTTTTTATTAATGCAGCAATGCCAGATAAAGGCGATTTTCACTTGGAAACATATTGCTATCTATATTTCCAAGAGAAAATCGTTGCTACTGCTGCCTGACGTCAGGCTGCTCGAAGCAAAATTGTGATTTTCCGATCCAATTGTTCCAGAAGCCAATTTTTCAATTATTATTTTTATTATGTTAATATTATTATTATTATTATTATTTTTATTATGTTAATAATATAGCAATGAGAGTATTTAATAGGTGTATAGTAGGTTATCACATAAATGAAAAACAAAAAATAAAACAGAATTATAATAATAATAAATCAAGTTTTGAGTACTAGTTGTTCAATATTAAAATACATCTCATAAAAATATGGATTACTCATAGTATCAAAACTTTATTTGTCGAAGGTTTTTCAGGAAATAATTGTGTTCTCTAAATTGCTTGATCAGTTAATAAAATATTGTACTCTAGATAAGGAATAAATTTCATCTAATTAGTCATACAATATCGCTCTTCCCTATCCAATTCTCGGCTGGACGTCTACAGTTTTATTGTTTTGGCAATGAACGCGCCGGTCAGTAATTATACATAATGCGCTTCTTCTCAACTCGAACATTTACTTGTAAACTTACGAGAATATCTCCATTACACTTGGGAGACTCTTATGGACTCATATTTATGGCACCGCACTTGTGGAAACCATATCTTTGGATGAAAAAAGTTTGCAACAGCACATTTATATATAGGTATGCTTCATATCAAGATTACTTTATTCCGTCCGTTCGTTATTATTATTATGATTATTGCCGGGATCACATGCGTACCGAGCGCTAGTGATATTATTAAATTATTTATATCAGATTTTGTTGGAAGGATTCTCAAAGATGTAAGAAAATTTGTAATAGAGCCACAGGAAAAGGCTAATATAGAACATATTTCAGATATGAAACAGAAAAATAACACTGCGTGACACAAAATTTTGTCCTTGAGACGTTATGATGGTTTTCAAGTAATTTGAAGAAACTTCCCGAAAAAAGTAACAGAACTCAGCTAACAGCTATAGTTTTCGAGAAATACGAATGTGCTAGTTTTAACTCAAATTACAATAAAAAATAACACATTTCATTTGATGTCTTCAAAAGTGGACAAGGCCTAACTTATGATGGTTTTCAAGTAATTTGTAGAAACTGATCCCGAAAAAAGTAACAGAACTCAGCTAGTTTTCGAGATATACGACTATATACAGCTATAGTTTTCGAGATATACGAATTGCTAGTTTTAACTCAAATTACAATAAAAAATAATACATTTCATTTGATGTCTTCAAAAGTGGACAAGGCCTGACTGATTTTGTCGTAAACTCCTCCAAAGTCCTGATGTCTTGGTGGATTCTTTCGAACTGTTCTTCGCTAACACCTCCAAGATTTTCCAAAAACCGTTCTAAATAAGAGTGCGAGTAATGAATTCAAATCCATATCAGTTTTCAATTCTTACTGTCTTCTCTTTTAACGTTGGTCTCTAAATCCATGGCAGACAGAAGATGTTTTTAGGTTAAATTTTGAGTATCACTCTCACAATTTTTAAAACGTATTAAACACTTAAATTAAAATCATGATCAATCTAATATCGAGTAGTGCAAGGGTTATTTACTTTGTCTCAAAACCATTTATCTGAACGTTGAGAAACCGTGAAAACACGCACCCATCTCTTACATTGCTTTAACGCAATTGCTGCAATTTTATAGTAGTCGGTCTAGCAGATCTAATCAAACTTCAACGAATAACATAAAATAATGTAAAAACGTTTATCATTACTTACTCTAGAATCAAGTTAGAAAGATCAAAAATACTCACATATTCACATGAACTTGACCAGCTGAAAAAAAGCTCAGAATATATTCATTTAAGTATCAGTGTTATCAAGTTGGAAGCGAAGGGGATTCATATTATACAATAATTTATTCAGATCTTTGGAAGATTAAAAAGTCAGATCAAAATGCTTAGGAGAATGCAACAATATTTTCACACGAATATACCACTTGTTATATAGATTTCAAGCAATTTAACTAATGATATAAAAACGTTTCTTAACAATTGTCTGAAACCAGAATCATATAAAAAACTGTATTTAACATTTATCTATTATATTAATTCCGTATCGACAATTAGCTATATGATTTTGATATACAATTAGCGATAAATCATATTAATTCGATTCGACAAAAACCAGTTTTCCGTTACCAATTTATTGGTAGTTTTAATCATTTAATTTCAGCACTACTTGATCAATACAAGCAGTTAATATGATTTAGATTCACGTATATTGGAAAGGTAATTTGTTTCGTTTGATTGGTATATTTGTGGTGAAAATAGATAGTTCATTTATCAGGCAAGCCAGAGCTTTCACATTCTTCGGAGTCGCGTGTTCGATTTTATAGACCGCAACTTATGCGTTTAGTTTACGCCCGAGGACGTATTGATCGAAAATCGTTCAAGTTTTTGCACCTCTAAGAAAGATAAGAGGATATACGACTAAATGAGTAAATGACACTAATATATTCAATTTTCTAATTGTGTAGTATTTAAATTTATTAATATACAAGTCGCATTAATTTTTTCAATTCGAGCTTTCAAGTTGTTTGTGGACATATTAGTACTAATAATTTGCCTTCACCTTCAACATTCAACATTGAGATTTGAAGTACTGAGAAATGTTATGCGATTTACATGAAGTACTGAGAAATGTTATGCAAAGTGTAAATGAACAAAATTAATAAAAATTAACCACAATAACCAAAAAATGGACATTATTTCACCAAAACACTAGGTTAAACTTAAGAGCTTTATCATTTCCAAACAAGGTGCTGAACATTTTCAGTTTAGGTCAATATTATCACCACGTTTCAGGTTGACGTCAAGGTCTGGGACATCCCGTATATATATAAATATATATATATATATATATATATATATATATGTGTGTGTGTGTGTGTGAATGGAATACATTATTTATATCTCGTATAATCTTTTATCTTTTAATTTATTTTAAAATATGTTATTAATAATGGACTAGATATTTAATCATATATCATAAATATGCAAGACTATCATTTAATTGAGATCTATTTTATAACTCAAATCAGTAGTTACTTCGCTTGACTAAACGCTTGTTATTTCATTCGTAAAATATGTGTTGCACATATTTATACAATTTATGTATCTTTATGCTTGAATGGATCATATACCACTTATATTCAAATAAATAGTCTCTAGATTATATAGTCTCTAGCTCTTGCATTGATCTTGAAAATTATTATTCTTTTTTGGTATAAATATTTTAGTAGCATAATTGTCCAGTCATGCACTTATCGATTGGTGCTGCCGATACAGTTATTAAAGTTCGATAGATTTAGGTATTCATTAATCGACGTACAAATAAAATGAGTTTTTAATGACATTTAATATTATTATCTAATAATATGATAAAAATACAAAAATTACAAAATAAAGATCAAAACCTAATATTAGATAGAGCATTCAATACTATATTTATAATATATTGGATTTTGAACACACCAATTTATTTGCTCCACCATTAACATCTATAATTTAGGTAAAACAAATGATATAACTCTTTATAGATATAATTTTACATTTATCATCTTCACAAAATGCTTCGATAACACAAAAATTATATTCATCAAAACGTTTATGTTTCTTTTAAAGAAAATGTATTCTATGAGCTTTTTGATCGATTTGTCTTAAAACTTAATTAGAATTTCAAAGTAAAAAGATAACATATAATGCAAAATCAAAATGCATACTTTTCAATTCATATGCTAATATGCATATTAATATATGGCATTACATTTTTCTCATCACTATACATCATATTATCTTATGAGATTCTGGAGCACCAATACGTATGCATGAAGTCCATATGCTTCTTTATTATTATAGATCAAAATCTCTTCCTTTACAAGTTCAAAGTCATTCTTGCCATAATGTTTTTGTATTGAATATATAAGACACGATTTGAATTTTACTGTTACATATTTCTTGTTGCACTAGATTTCATTAATAAGTTCTGTTACATAAATATAACGTGAGCGATTTGTAATTGAAAATCAATAAACAACAATAATAGAGTTATTGAAATATGTGCACTTATTTAGATAACCCAAATCCTGATACTTTGCAGTTTTCATTTCCAAAATATTTATTTTTAATCTTTCAATATGCTGACTGATGGGATATTGTATTTAATTCTTAGTGTTTGATAAATAAAAGAACAAAGCCCAGAAGAGATATGTCTTTAAATTCTATTTGTTTTTTTAAGATGTATTTCTTACCACTCCTAGTTTAATTTTGTATGACAAAAAATCTCTAGGAAAGTACCATTAAATTTATTGCTAATTTACTAATAAAGTAATTGCTCAAATGTTTTAACTATAAATACTGTTTGTAAATTTCTATTCCCCGGTGTTTTTAATAGAGGAAATAGATAATTTTAATCAACCAATCCGTCGTCAATAAATCACATTAGCAGTTACAAGAACATTAAGTCATTTACTTATTAAATAATTACATGCAAAAAAATTACAATATATTCAAAGTGAGAAGAGGAAAGCCCTGTATCATTATTACTGTATTTCGTGCAGTTATGTTATGAATAAAAAGTAACATCGCCGGCATTTTTTTTGATTCGAGGAACAAGAATTGACGCCTTCGAAAATAAATGGGTTTTTAATATTCTCGCGCTACTTTTCAGTTGATTTTTCATAAGGTAATTTGTAGATGCATTGTAGCCGTATATAATCCCATCTAGAAGTGGTTCTCAACATTTTAGTGATGAATGATATTACAATTAATAGGGATCAATCAATTAGTTATCTGTACTAATTGTAAATATACAATATCAATAGCAGAATGATTTGAAATTTGTAAAATGTGAATATTACACTTTTGCCTGCTATACATCTCAAATTGCTTATTATTGTTTGTAAGATTTTGTATAGTCATTTTCGATATGATTTTGTATTAAATTGTATTTTTAAGACCTATAAAATTATGCATAAAATCCAGTGCGTGCAGATGTGAAATTTTTTGATAATCATATTATAAAATTAAAATATATGTAAATTATCAGTATTTTAAATACAAGTCTATTACATAAAAATCTAATAAAATGTATGTTCTTACAAAAATTAATTTGATTAAATTATTTGTCAATTGCTTTTAGCAATAATATATATTCATCAACATAAAATTGGTAATGTTATAACTAAAAATATATGAAAATACAAGAAATACTGAAGTATATAATACCAATCAATTATGACAGTATAATAATTAAATAAAATAATATTCGATTATCAATCATAATTCTATCTAATAAGCCTTTCACTGTTTATAATCTTCAATTCTATATAATTAATTATTATTAGTTATCTAGCAATACTTTGGCAATCTCAAAATTAATTATTGATAGAAAAATGCACATGATAGACATTCACATTGAATGCGGATGTTCTATGGACCTCGCAAGCACAGAAACTGTTGATGAAGTAATTAGTACCATTTCTTTTTGTTAATCGCTTTATCCTATGGTTATTATGAGATTAAACAAAATTAGGCAATTGCTGTTTGTAACTGTTTGATCGAATGTGTGAAATTATAACAGTGAAGACAGAAATGCGGTTTAATCTTTCGGAAACTAACTATCCGGATCTCAAATAAATGATTCGCACATGATTTTGTATATGAAGGCATTCGCCTTTATTTCACTGCTACTAGAATAGATTTTCAAAGCCATTTTCAAAATGTTGAACTCCTCAAAGTTATTTTCATATATTCGAATAATGCTTTGAATTGATAATTCAATTCGGCAATATTTGCATTCCAATGAAAATAAAAGTACCATTGATGAAATTATGATAAACGCTTGTTGAAACATAACCAGACGGGCTATTTTTAATTGGAAACATATTTTTCATCTATATTTTCTAGTGAAAATAGACATCCACCCCGTCCACACGAGTCCGTGAGCTTGACCATTATGCCATGGAACACCCGAATTTTACCCAACTATTTTCCCTTTTATTATCCTTTCCGATTTTTATTATCCTTTTACTAATATATCATAATGATTGACTTTTATGAAAAACCTTTCTTACCAATATTGGAATCATCTGATATTCGTCATATTTATTAAATTTGAAAGGTTTCATAAAACTTGCATTCGGTTAAATATTACAATATAATCATAATTTACGATTCGAAATATAGAGAGTCGTAAATAGTAGGTACATTACATAATTTTTATTTACGACTATATGAGTGACAAGGTGCTATACGAAATTCAACGCTAATGATTGGCTCATCATAATTATTGATTCCGAATATCAATAATTGAATTTATAAATGGTTATCTTTTTTTATACACAATTTTCATTTGTGTATTCTGTACATACAGGATTGTAAAAACGTTAATGAATAAAGAAAAAGCGCAGAAAAATATTTGTATTTATAAATTTAGTTTCAAAATGATTAATTTCGAAAAAGAATACAACTTTTTTAACATGCAAAATTCTGCAAAAAATAAGACAGAGTTTCGATTATGAATATCTATGCTCTGAGCATTTATCTAACACCCAAAAGTAGCAAAACATTTTTGTTTTCCTTCGTGAGTGCTCACCCAAATTAACTTGTGTGTCCATTTCACTCACACATCTTCCTCAATTAAATACATTGATTACTACATTAGAGCTTTAAGAGAGTGATATATTATCGAATTAATATTATTTATATTCCAAAGTGTTTGAAATAATCAAAATGCATTAGTAAAGAACATATACTTTTTATTTCACAATAGCCAAGGCGCAATTAACTGTCTAATTGAGTAATTTGAGACCGGCCACAGTAACAATAAGTGTTAGGAAACACTTTTTGATGGAAGCCGCTATGCGCTTATGTCTAAAAGTTTTCTTCAACATGCCGAGTAATTGTTCTTGAATTTGGTCTCATTGGTCGTTAAATAATTATGTTCGTCGGCGTCTATAGCATACATTGTGAGAAATGTAATTTTTACACCTTCATGTTCAATATATTATTCAAAACTGAATTTAATTTTTACATGTTATAGTTAAAAATTATGGGCGATTACAGTACGCAATTGTAGAAGTGATTAGTTGTCGATTTATTAGATGCTTACGATATTAAATTGAATATTTTTGCAAATAAAGACAATTCATTAAAATTACGAATATAGATTTCATCTTTCAAATATTTAATATCATACTGTAAATTAGTAATAAGATACTACGAAAAAATATACTTTTTCACCTTACTTACATAAAAATGCTATAGTACCTTGTATTTGTGAATTTGCTTCAATAACTCGATATTATTTTTATCGTATATTACTGATCCAGTTACTATGCGTTCTCAAATAGCAATAGAAACATGTGAAGGAATCGTTCAAGTATTACGTAAGCAGATTTTTACAATTATTTACCCTCCCCCCATCCCCCTTGTCAGCAAAAGTAAGCAAAGCTCTTACCCCCTCTCCCCATGCTTACGTAAAGATTTTGCAGTTAATGTATACAAATTTTCGTCGATGATTTCGGGAACACGGATGAAGCGATTTGAATAATTCAAAGAACATTCGATTTGCATTGATGAGGAGACGTGCTGATTAGTTTTTCGCGAAGGCAGGTCTAGCCGTTTCGAAGATATGGGGCAAAAAGTGCCAAAAATGGTAACTCAGTTTTTAAGAGAACGGTGAGTCCGATTTGAATAATTTGAAAAACATTTTACTTGTATTAACAAGATAGAGATCTAGTAAAAAAAGTAAAAAAAATGCCATCTGGCGGTCAAAAATGATCATTAGACATATGCACATCAAATTATAAGATATTTTATAGAGATTTTAACAATAAGTATATATTTGGTTTACATTCCTATGGGTTCCGTACCAATGTTTACTCATTAGACGGCGACGCGCTTCGATATTTTGTTTCGCAGTACTATTGCTTTGAAAAAAAGTTCAGAATTTCCAAAATATTTCAAAATACACTTTTCTTCAAAAAGTCTTTTTTTCAAAAAAAAGTAATTTTTCAGAGTAAATTTTTTTCAAAAATGTTAATCTTTAAAAAAAAAGAATTTATGGTACGGGAAGTTCCAGCAATTTGCCTTAAGGCACGATGCGATGTGCCCCACTAGTTATAACTTTAAAAATAAGAAAATAGATTTAGGATGTAGAGATTTTACTTATATGGTATTCAACATAGAGTAACAAAGTTATTATAATCTTATGAACATAACAAACTTATTTTTAATTTTTGGTACACATATTAAATTCAAATTAACAGTCTTCAGTCCATGGAACCCGAATCCATGATTCTAAGTTGTCCGTTTCAGGACAGTTGTAAAAATTATTAGAATAAAATAAAAAAAAAACCTATGACGTAATCATCATCTAGACTCCCCTGCCCCCATGTCACCCAAAGTAAGCAAATCAATAACCCCCCCCGCCCCCCTGAAGTGCTTACGTAATACTTGAACGGCCCCGAAAGACAAATGCATAAAAATAAGATAATAAAGTCTTTACTACGAGTAAAATTAATTTTTATTTATCACTTTTTCAGGTAAGGCACAAATACGGCCTCTATGACGAGATAACCTCCAACCCCGCCCGGCAACGGCAAACCTCCCAGAGTTCGTCAGTGCGTCATTGCAATTGGGTCCGCTTCCTGCGCGTGGCTTCCGACTTCGGGCCGCACGTAAATTTAGCCTGCGCTCGAGTCCGCGGCGAGCCTATCTACGAGGCCGTAAAAAACATTGCCGCCGGAACCGAATTGGTGGTATACTATCTCCCAGACAACGATGAAAGGACGAAAGGACGCGAAGAAAGGCTAGAAAATGGTATTTCAAGAGACTCCGTCCCAGACGACGACGCAGTGCTTGTTTCGAAGATGCGGAACGCGGCTTATAGACGAACCATGGATTCGATTTTGGAAGGTTAGTGATACTTAACTTGAACATTTGAAAATAATTTAGTATCATTATGACGATTTTCTTAGGGTTAAAAGTAAAGGATATAAATAAATACATAAGTAATGTAGTAGACAAACGACGTTTTTGAAAATGAATATAAATAGTTGTTAATTTTTATATAACACGAAAGCTCAACTTTGTTTTATTTAGTTAGTTCGTTTATAGTGCCGGTTAAGAATCTATTTGAAATATTATTTAATTTTAAGTAGTTTAAATGCACCGATAACTGCATATTACAACTTTTCACAATAGCTTAAGTAAGTTCTTCAATCTTTGCAATTCGAAACAAAACACTTATTGCAGATATTTATTTTTTATCAATCCCAATCCCATTGCTCTTCAAAGAAATGAATGATGTAAAAGCTGCATAAATACGGATTAACCCCTTAATTTAAAATGACGAGCAGAGCCCGCGTGCTATTGCTAGGCCAAAAGTAAATATTACGGGCATAGCCCGCGTGCGATATTCGGGCCAGAAGCAAATATTACGCATAACGGGCATGGTGAACGCTAGCATTACAAAATATTTATTTATACGAAACTATAAAACACAAAATTATTTTTATTTTTGTGATAAACCGTACACTATGAGGTCACAAATGCCGCGCCAGCTTGAACAACTTTGGGCCACATTTTCGAATCTAAATCGTAAGTTAAGGGGTTAAAGTAAATTCTTTGATTCTATTCATGAAAAATAACAGTTTTATGCCCCTACTAGTCAAAGTTTTAAAATAGTGAATTTTTATGTTACATTTTTAAAGTGTTTTTTATGTTATTATTTATCAATATTGCTAGATGTTAACTATTTAACAGTTGTAATAAATATTGTAATTAAAAAAAAAATATTTAAAGTGTACAAATCAGTATATTCTTGAACGTCAGACAAGGAGCTTGTAACTTAACTGATATAAGTTCATATCTTAACAATTTAATATAATAATTATAATATATTATAAACGTGATCATCAGTCTAATAACTTAATTTTAGATGATGCATTGATATATCAAATGCTTAACATATTATTATTAATGAAATAAATATAATTTTTATTTGTCTGTTACCGTTATCATTCAACTAGTAATCACAAGTCACACCAATTTTTAAAAGTGTAGTAATTATCTAAAAGAAATGAAACAGCCTATTCCAAAATTGTAGAGATATATCCAAACAAACATGAACCTATATACCTGTTCGATTCGATTGTAAATTAGCAAAAGAGAAATATTTTTGACTTTTCCTATGAAGCAGGGAAAATATTTTGACACGAGAATTATACTCATAAATATCGCTACTATAAGTAGTTCAAAACTAGTAAATTATAAATAAATATCGTAAGTTTTATTAAATTAAATTAAATTGATGCTATTGATAACCATACAAGTTTCTTTGTCTAAAGATTTCCTAAAACTTGAAATAACATTGTAACTTTTTCAGTTAGTCATTTATTACGATTCGACAAGAACGTTTTTAGTAATACATTCATCAATCATAATAAATCCTGATATGAATTTATATGGGTTTTCTCCTCTTTATAAGCATAAATCTTAAAACCAAACTCGACAAGTACATTCTAATCATAAATAAATTATTTAATAATTTTATATCTCCAGTCCTTCATTTCTTTCTTACTACGATCATAAATTATGTAGAACATAAATCCATTGTCGGTAACAGTATTATATTGGCGAAATTCTAATAATGAATTTTCAAAGTCATTCCATTACTAGGCGATAACGAGTAAACGAGTCACCCTGCGCGAGTTACTTTTCTCATAGACAAATGTGGCATATCATCAAAAGCGTTTGGTTCACGGAGCGTGCTGCATCGATTTTTTCGGCAAATTAGCTACGGTAGCATTACAGAACACAAACTTTTGATTCGTTTCGTTTAAGTTTTTATTTTCTTTCTTACGCATAAATGGATATAGCGCTGTTAAAAATCGATCTAGGCGGTAACAAGAATAGATAGTATTACTGTTATATGGCATTACAAGCAGACGAACATTTTACCAAATTTTACTTAAGGGGGATACTTAATTTTACTTCTAGCCTAGAGGCATTGTTGTTATAAATTATTTATCAACGTTGCAAGAGGACAGAAAAAAGTAAAAAAAAGTTAATCATTTTAAAAATTAGCAGTTGTTGAAGTAGGTATCTCAAAAAATTGACAGGTAACCATGTATATGATTGCAATTCCCTAGTAGTCCAAAATGAAAAAAAAGATTGTTAATCTAGAATGATGTCGCAATACTAACGATAAGTTAAGTTAAATTAAGTTAAAATAGAACTTTCTGGCAAAATGGCGACGGTTTAAAAATAAATGATAATTTCTCTCGCCACTTTTTTAATATTATTGAGTTTTTTAAAAATAGTAGAAACTTAAATTTGAAGAGTGGGAATATGCTCGAGAGATGTCTATGAAAAAGATTCTCTAAAGATTTCAAGTAAATCGGTCCATTAGAACTTGAGAAATCGTGTGCATCATATTGAGAAAACGAAGTTTCGCAGGAAAGGAACAGTAAAGGATTATCATGATCAAACAGCTGTATCTCCGAAAGTAATTTAAAAATTAAAAAATCTTCTCATACACATATTCTTGAAAAAGTTCAACTTTGAAAATGTAAAATAATAGAAAAAACAATTTATTAGAATTTCTACACTAGAATACTCCCTTAACCAATAATTAAGTTTAAGTACAAGTATGATTTTAAGAGTTGTAATTGCATCATTCGCAACTACATTAAACGTAAGCTTTATCATTGGCCAAATACATTTATTGTTAGGTACGTATTACAAAATAATCTAGATAAAAGCAAAGTTCACTTATGCAACAACTGAAAATGAATAATTGTAAATAATAAATTTCATCCAAATGAACTTTAACATCGATCTGACAAGTGAAAAATTGTTATTTGGCTCCACTAGATTCATTACACAAACTTTTGATGACTTTTTACTTTGTTGGCGGTATATTTAAATATACACAGTCATTGTGATCCAATATTGATCCCTACAAAGCTTGGTGCTCGTGTGAATTAGATCGAAAAATGTACTTAATAGTTTTTTGTGTAATATAACATTTCATTTTTCTATTTTAATAAATCATTATACTTATACACGTGTATTAAATTCTTTATTATCAATCAAAAATAAAAGTTTTCTTAATCATGTGTAGTGACTCGCAGAACATTTTACTACAAAGGATTGTGCTTAGAATACTCGTATGGGGATAATTAATAAAATGCAGATATATTTTAATTTAAATTTAAAATATTTTAATATTCGTTGAATGTAAATTAATTATATATGATTGCTAATCAAATTCATTGATTTCATAGCATAAATTGTTAAGATTTAGTAAAAAAGATGAAAACTTACAATGCAAAGAATAATTCAAACTATAACTGAACCAAATTCTAAATAAATCTTTTTCTCGTAACTCGTAAATTCATTGTATTTTATTCAGAAATTTTAGCAATACATTCCATTCAATGTATATTAATCTATAAATGAAGAATTACTAGAATGTTTAAAAAATAAATTAATGATGCAAATTATATCCTGATACGCCTGACCAGTTCGTGACAAATGTATTTGATGCTAACAGGTAATCATTCATCAGAATTTATTAGATTATTTTTATAAATAACAAAGATTGAGTGCTTTTGAAATCTGTCGAACAAATTAAACTTTTGACACGTATCTGTCTAATAGAAAATTGGTAACGAGATACCAAGTCAAACCAATTAATCCGATTTCCTGCCCACAACTGGAAACGTCTATAAAACAATTACCAACTTAGTGATTTTAATTAAAACAAATTATTAACTTGTTGCCATGTGTTATGTTGATTTTTATTGAAATCGAAAAAGAAGAGAAACAACTCTTCACAAATATTGATACATTACTGGTTTTTCGTAATGAGCTTCCGCTGTTTAATGTGTTTCGGCTTGCTTTTTGTAGAATGATTTCGAAAAAATTATTAATAAACAAAAGTGTAAAGACTGGAGCTTTGAGATGCTAATATCTCCGATCGTGATTTTATTGATTTAAATGAATATATATATATATATATATATATATATTTATATATATATATATATATATATACACACTCGCTTATAATTCGTTAATACGTATAGAACGGATTAATAAATTACCACAGTTATGTTCGCTTGTTTTAAAAAAAAACTCGTTTTCTATAAGAAATAAATTATATGTGTTTGTACACAACTATAACTAAATGTATAATTATATGTATATACATATAAGCACCTGTCTTTGATAGATCTAGATTAATAATTTTCAAAGCAGTTGGTAATACTTTGAATCGGATCACCTAAAGATCAAATAACGGGTTCATTAAGAAGCGCATTTGAATATATTTATTGAAACTAATATTAATTTATTTTTTATACTTGTATATCGTCCGTGGTTTGTTAATTAAGTCATTAATTATATACAATAATGTGTTTGAAATTATAAAGTTGTATTTACGCAAAATCTGATGTGCTTTTAATATTTAGAAGTGATAACGATTTCTTAATCTTGAATAATTATAAATTCACTAAAATGTTGCTTAATTGTCTAATTTATTCAGATATTAATCTTTGAACAAATTAAGCATAATTTCGGGTATGGTATCATTTAATGAAAATCTTGAAAGATTTATTGTGAGAATATGTTCTTATCACATATAGCAGAATATCAGAACATTAAGAATACAAGCCCACATAATCGAATCCGTGTACTACCGATTTAACTTTACAATGCTATATAAAATGTACATGTTAAAGCAGATCTGGCAAAAGATAGGTTGCTTCCATGAGTTTTATAATTTTATCGAGGCGAAGAAAATAAAAAAAATTATTCTTTAATATAAAAATTCAACCCTCCTACGGCGTAAGAAATGAAAAACCCCTAAAACGATTTAATTAGCAACATCAAAGGCAATTAGAAAGACATCAAAATCAAGTCCATGCAAAATAACTATATGCAGCTCCGGGCATGTATATAAAGCAAACCATGTATTGTGCAGGATTTGAGGCAATCGTTTCTTTTAGGCCTAAGGCGCCTAACATGTCTACATATATGTATATATAAAGAGACTCTTCTTTATATTACAGTAACAATCTATTAAATACATGTTATTTTGGTTTTCGAAGTAAACAAAAGTATTACACACATCTAGATGTCCCGGAAACAAAAACCAAGCTATGAAATCCTTGGAAAAATAATTAGTATAAAAATATACTTGAATTTTTGGAGTTTTTGAGGACACCCCAATATTTCATAGCATAGATAAATAAGTATAAATTGTTGATATATAGTAGTAAATAATGTTGCAATAATGCACGATTGTTAACTTTTTTTTTTGCAAACAAATTTGTATTATTACAAAGCGTGAATTATTTGAGCATATTATAAAAATGTATAATATGGAACTGCTAACAGTGTATGAAAAGACAATGGCTTATAATAACGATTGTAAAACAACAGAAAAGTTGAAAGTTTCGTACGCACAGTAATATTCAAATATTTTTGAGTAAAGAATTTCAATACTTTGTTCTAAACTTGGCATTTTATAGAAATTTCATAATTACATAGATAATTTGTTCAGTTTTCATTTGATTTATAAAATAAATATTTATTTAAAACTGAGAAACTATTATACGAGGTAAACAAAGTAATGACCAAAACAACATATTTCAGTAGATCATCACATCGATTTATCATTGATCGAAACCGAAATGGTTATATAGCATGAAATGAAGCTACAAAATATCATATTAACAAATCAATTATAATCTTATTTATGAATAGAAAAAATATAGCAAAGCATGTCATTGGGTGAAGTATCAGTTACTATCATGCTGCTCCCGGGCCTCGTGCTTGTCATTCCTGCTTACGCATTATCGAGTAAAGACAGCAGATATGCTAACAGAAATAAATAACCGATACGGAATTTTATTTATTTTTTGAGAGTATACTCTTGTACTGCGGTATGTCTTTTCGCATACCGAAACGTCAGCCATTGTCTCTCGCGTTAGATTTTTAATCTTTCGCCAAAGAAGAACCGCGCATCCATTCAAGTGTCAATAATGCGCGCACACAACGATGCGCGGCCAACGTGATACAAATCTGATAAGCATCGCCGATGGGAATTTGTTAGAAGCTAATAAGCTTCTTGTCGTACACACTGCGAAATCAGTGAGAAGCGATTTCTTAATTTTCTTTGTGTGTACACAAGAATAATATACATCAACACCTTTAAATATTTGTACTATTTTTTTAATGTCTCTATATATAAACCCCTTGAACCCTATGTCATAATCAGTATAGTTTCAATGTTATGGTAACTCACTACGATACCCTGGCACAACCGTACCCGGTCTCCCTTAATAGCTTAAAAATATTATATTAAATTCACCATTTTATTAATTGAATTTTTAATTTAAGTGTATTATATTTTGTGTTTGATGCCTATAGTTATGACTTAAAAACCCATCTAAACTTATTGTTGAAAACTTAATATAATTCTTCATCTCGATTTGTGTTTACATAATTTACTAAAAAATATTGAAAATTAAAAGTTTTTTTTTGTTAAAATAATACTGCTTTTCAATACATATCCTTTACATATTATTTTATTTTTTCCAGAAACACCGCTCGATCTATCGACAGCTCTTCTGTCAAGAGTTATCACCCTACCAGTTTCACCATCCACAGAAGATGAAAGAAAATCATTATCTGGAGAATCGACAACATCATCGTACTTCGATCATAATTCTACAAGTTTTTCTACATCAAGTTACGAAAATTTACCCCAAGATTTAACACGACGGGTTTCAACCAGCGAACCCCATGATTTGTCACGATCTCCTAGAAATCATTCCAATAATCCTTTCCCTAATGTTAGGAACTTATCGGAATCCTTGAAACATTTAGGCCACTCACCGCCAACGTACATACCAGAAGCTATTTTAGGCAATAGAAATCTTATGGATTCTGTGAGAAACTTACATAGTACGCCTGAGACTTTAAAAAATATGCCTGACCCTCTTCGAGGTTTGCACAATCATTCGCCCGCATCTCTACGGCATTTATCAGAATCTCTCAGAAATTTTAGTGATCCTAGACATATATCCGAAGCGATGATGATGCAATTTGCAAATGATTTGCCAATGAGACATTTGCACGAATCTCTAATAAACCTGAGCCATTCGCCAGCAGGAGTGAGAAATCTGTCAGATTCTTTGAGGAATTTACAAAATCATTCACCTAGTGCCTTGAAAAACCTACAAGATACAATAATAAATGCTGCCGAAGCACATAACTATAGCAGAAATATCACAGAGCACATGAGAAGTCTTAATCATTCGCCAGAAACGTTAAGAAATCTTTCAGAGTCTTTGAGGAACCTGCAAAACCATTCACCAACATCTGTGAGAAATATTACTGAAACCATTTTGAGTAATAGAAACTTAACAGAGAATATGATGGCAAATCAATCGTATCCCAGGAATATATCAGATTCTCTGCGAAATATGAACCACTCACCAGACACGCTAAGAAATTTATCAGATTCGTTCAGAAACTTTTCGAAAAATACTGACTATAACGACAACACACCAAGAAATTTGACAAAATCTCCAGTTTTTGGAACGACAAAAATAAATCAAGTTTCGGAAAAAACAAATATTAGTGTAACAGCCTTAGGTACGCCGCGGGGAGTAATGAGGAAAGAAGGAAAATCTGAACGAACACTTCTGCCGTGTGAAGTTTGCGGAAAAGCTTTCGACAGGCCCAGTTTATTAAAAAGACACATGCGGACACATACAGGTAAGAATTATTATTATTATCTTTAATATAATCAGTATTTATTTACAATATTATCGAAAAGTTGCAATCATGGAAGTATCGATTACATATACATTGCAGAAATGTAATAAAAAGTGTAGATGTTACTTGGCCTTTTGAAGTACGACGTTTTGTTTGAAATCTTTGATATTAAATTTTATGGCAGCGGAAGTTTTAATGCAATGTGTTTTTTAAATGCGTTAATCTTAATCCCTTAGGATAATCTCAATAAAATTGAACACATAAAAATAATTTTGTGTTGTATTACGTTATCAAAATAACGAGCACCAATGCGACCCGCAAGCGCACCATAAAACAGTGAATAGCAGACATTTTTTCCATCCTTGGGAAAAAACTTAGCCAATATAAAGATTAAAGTATAATCTGGTAATTTCTTCTCAAATTAAATATTTATATTTAGACATATTTTCATACATGCCTAGATGGCGGCGCTGTTTTGTATGAATGTTGGTATGAGTGATAGTATGGATCTATATGAGATTTGCTATGGGTGGATAATAAGAAAATAAGAATAATGAATATATAGTAGCAGATAAGCAGTTAGAGAGAGATTATAGTGAAATACGTGTATAATTAAGAATTGAAATTCGTAACAAAACCCAGAATATAAATTTTAATTCATGTCCATAAAAATCAGATGAAGACATAATGCAGAAAATTGAATAAGGTACATTTAGTAATATATCTAATAATTTATTGACTAATTTACTTGAGGTTCACTATATGTTATGTGAGTAATTGATAATCAATGTGACAATTGATATTAATGAAATTTATAAATACAAAATACAGAATATTCACTAGCTCCTCATCTGATTCTTTACCATCTCATGCGGATATGTTAAACCCGCAGCTAATTAAAACAGTTCATTATTATTATCGGAACATTAATGGATTCAAATTAACTATATCGATAAAACGACAGAGTGCCAAATTAAGCATGCGACATCGTAAATTCATCGGCTGTATATACGAAATGACTGTCGATAAAGATAAAACCAAACCGTATGATGTGGTGATATATATTTTGAGGTTAACGCCATTTGAATCTGATTGCTTTGGAGTTAATAATGGGGAATAGATAAGTCTAACTTCCTGGTGTATCCAAATAATTTGAAATAGAAACAAAAAAGGACAATCTATCTTTGCGAGTCCAATTTGCTTTTATTGGCTCTAAGACATAACAAATCCATTACCCTTCTAAAGGCAATTTACTCAGATTTCACTCGCGCTAACTATTTGCTAACGTTGTCGTTATTAGTAGGTACTAATTTTAGTAAATTATCGTATACGCGTTATTTGAAAACATATAACAAATAAACTACATATTCGATCTATGTATCATCTCGCGACACGAAAAAAATTTATACGAGATTTATTCGTGTTTTTATATTTTATACTCTGCTAATGATAAATCTTCTGGTAGTAAATCAAGAGATAGTGCGCCTATTAATTCTGGACTTGATTAAGTAATTAGTTCATTTTACGATTTTAAATTTCGAATTGACGACATCGCGGTGCCGAAAAAAATGATCCCGTTTTAACTATCCAAATAGTGGACTAATAATATCCGTATAGAAATCGATATTTGTATCACAATTCGGTGATTGATCGAAAAAAATGTATTTTAGTAATAGAAATAGAAGAAATCTTTTATTACTTCTTGGAGAAGATATATAAAAAATAATTTTTAATAAAATAGAGAAACCCCAGAACTAGTTTAAGGTTGTTCGAATTAGTTTATACATTAATGTAGCGTAATGCCGTAGCACCTTCTTCAAAAAAAGAAGCCTGATTTTACTAAATTAACTATAACTAAAGAATAGATCAGTCATTCTCATTAAATACTATATTTTATTGAATAAATAAAAATAAAAAATTATTAATTCATTCTTCAAGTATGTACACAAGAAATTGAAGCGCACGAGCCGGTTGACAGAAGCAGATCGCGCGGAAACAAATATGAATTATACATTCATAATTAATACGATTTCAAATAAACAAAGTGACATATTTTTTCGTACTCTGATTCTGTTAATTCATGCGAGAAATTTTCAAATAGAGACATTACACTGCGTGGGCTTGATTACATTAAGAACATGTCATATGCTAATAGAAGAGATAGCTTATAGGCGAATAACTGTTGTTCGTAAATTGTGTAGTCGACCTGAAGGGAATTCAATAAATCAACAAATAGATAAATACAATACGAAATCGCTGCTGCCGAACTTGCCTTTAATTGACACTTGTGTTAGATGGATAAACCATAAGTGAACAACGACTATCGGATTAGCAAAGACAGGGCTGGGAAACTGAACAATTCTAAACTTTTCAATTTTATTTACATTCATACAATAAAGACTACTTGAAACTTTTGCTACTTAAAAAAGTATAATGATGTAAAAGCACTAATTTTCCAGTCGTTTTCTCCTTGTGTGTTTCAAAGTTTAATTACCTAATAAACTCTTTTTTTCAAATAAATTGCCATTCAACAGTATTTTTGCTTTTTCTAATTTAATTTTTCTAATTTTTAAATATTTATTCAAAGTTCACCAAGCTAAGAAAAGAAAGAAAGTACTCAAATGAAAGACTATAAAGAATGAAATCTATAATTCTGTTTATGAAAAAATTCACCATTTAAAAAAAAATCCATGATAAAAAAACGATTTTTCCAGTCGTTTTCTTTTTGTGTATTTCATATTTTAATTTTCTATAAATTCTTATCTCAAATAAATAATCATTTAACAATGTTTTTGTTTTCTGTATTTAATTGCTCTGATTTTTAAAGTTCACCTAGCAAAGAAAAAGAAAAGTACCCCAAACCAAAGTCAATAAAAAATAAAATCCACAACTGTGTTTATAATTAATTGTATGTGTTTATAATATAAATGTATGCAATCTTGTGGGCTAAACAGAATTAGAATAAAATTCTAATAGATAAAATGTTTGATTTTGCTATAACGTTAATATAAAGTTAATATTAAAAACAAACAGAACAACGGGCCTAAATTATATTTTCATTTGAATGAAGGTATTCAATTTTTTATCGTACAGTTCGATTTTTGATTTGTTTATTTATATAATTTTAATTCACGTTATGCGATATCTTTTTCTTTTCACCTACGTCATTGATTTCCATTCATCCATCAGTCGGCTGAAGGGAATTGGATTAACAAGTTGATCATACGAGAGGCGATACATTTCGAAAGTGCATTATTAAAATGTTGACACCTGCTCTTGATCCGATCACAAAATGAAATCGAACGAGCTCTGTAAAAAAATAATAATGTAAAAAATCAACCGTTGACTCTAAGAGTATATAACTATGCAGTTACTCCATGCATGAGTATATGATCGAATTTATATGTGCATATGTAATGCCATTATAATAATTTTGGACGATGTACTTGAGTTCGTCGCGGTGAATGGCGAGCTTTTAATTGATATCGTTTGAAAAAATTATTATAGAGAAGTTTTGATTGACTTATTAATTGAATAAATCAAACATAAATCGAATATGTATTTAAGAGTTACATTTATATTTAGTGCAAACAATTTTTTTTATTAAAATGCTACGCGAGAACAGAATATTTACTCTCAAGTTTAACTAATTGCTTCTGTTTAGTCTACATGAGTGCATATACACTATTATACATACAAATTATTTATAACATTTTTGTATGTCATGCATAATTTTATAACTTCTTATTCAGATGGTACTAATATATTATTTTAAATTAATACAATGCTTACAAGTACTCAGTATTGTTACTAAGGAATTATGAATTTTGCCCTCATACTTGTACACAACACCTACGTATATATTTCCATACAAATGTAATATATTATGTGAGTGTATGTAGATGGCTATCAAAATGTGTGAGAAACTATATTGATTTTGATCGATCGTCATGAGCACAAGTTATGAACATGAGTGATCACTAAGACGATCACTATGAAACATCACGTACAGCATATCAAATTTAATAAACCAATGTGGTTTTAAACAACCTATTCAATTATAAGCATTGCTTGTTTGAACTATGATGTGTCGGATGAATAGATGGAGATATAGCCAATTACTAGCAGATTCGTATATTGATGTACGATTAACTTCCTACAATTTACTAAAAATTATAAAATGAATTTGATTTTGTTATATAATTTTCTAATCTCAATATGGAAAGAAATATGTTATTCAAAGTTAGGAATATATTGTGTTCTAAAACATTGTCTGCTATTTTTTGTCGTTTATAGTAATTAATAAGAATGTTCAATTTCTAATAATAACTTCAATGACTTATTGGATAATTGATTTTAATTAACAATTGTACATTTTATTCACTTTCAGGAGAAAAACCACATGTTTGTTCCGTGTGTAGTAAAGGCTTCAGCACGTCTTCCTCTCAATACTCATAGAAGAATACACAGTGGCGAAAAACCACACCAATGTCAAGTTTG
>NW_020539725.1:26728959-26745332 GCF_003426905.1 Ctenocephalides felis | reverse complement strand
TCGTGGCAAAGAAAATAAGAAAATTTATTCTTTAATATAAAAATTCAATGGCAAGTTCATGCATATACAATAAAAAGATTAGTTAGAATTGAAGTGGTGCTTTCGCCCACATGGACCCTTAGGTGTTAATAAGTTATCTTATATTAATTTTGATTGTATCGTGCGGAAAAGCCTCGAGTACCCTCCTACGGCTTAAGAAATGAAAAAACCTAAAACGATTTAATTAGCAACATCAAAGGCAATTAGAAAGACATCAAAATCAAGTCCATGCAAAATAACTATATGTAGCTCCGGGCATGTATAAAAAACAAACCATGTGTTGTGCAGGATTTGAGACAATCGTTCCTTTTAGGCCAAAGGCGCCAAATAAGTATATATAGAAATTATTCTATATATTACAGATAGCAATAGCAATTTATTAAATATTATTTTGGTTTTCGAAAAACAAAATTAAAATTAAAACAAAAGTATTACACATATCTACATGCCCCGGATACAAAAACCAAGGTATGAAATCTTTGTAAAAATAATTGGTATAAGATTATAATTAAATTTTTGATGTTTTATATGATTCCCCAATAGTTCATACATCATAATATCATAGATAAAGACATTAAAATAGTAGTAAATAAGGTTGCAATAATGAAAGATTGATAAATTTTTATTTACAAATAAATGTATATTGTAATTATTATAAAGCGTAAAATATTTAAGCATACTGTAAAAATGCATAATATAGAACAGCTAACAAAGTATGAAATGGAACTGGCTTATATTAGCGACTGTAAAACAACAGAAAAGTTAAAAGTTTCGTAAAATTTGCTTTAATAAATTAAACTGTTACGGGCACAGTATTTTTCAAAGGGTTAGTTACTTTCTGAGTAAAGTATTTCATTACTTTGTTAAACTAGACTTTTCCATAGAAATTTTATAGTTACGTAGATAATTTGTTTAGATTTTATTTATTTTATAAAATTGATATTTATTTAAAACTGCGGAACTATTATACGAGGGAAAACAAAGTAATTTCCAAAACATCATATTTCCATTAACCATCTCTTCGATTTATCATTTATCAGCACCAAAATGGTTATACAGCATGAAACGAAGCTAAAAATTACCATATTAACAAATCAATTATAATCTGATTTATGAATAGAAAAAATATAGCAAAGCATAGAACTGTTTTTGGGTGAAGTATCAGTTACTATCATGCTGCTCCCGGGCCTCGTGCTTGTCATTCCTGCTTACGCATTATCGAGTAGAGACAGCAGATATGCTAACAGAAATAAATAACCGATACGGAATTTTATTTATTTTTTGAGAGTATACTCTTGTACTGCGGTATGTCTTTTCGCATACCGAAACGTCAGCCATTGTCTCTCGCGTTAGATTTTTAATCTTTCGCCAAAGAAGAACCGCGCATCCATTCAAGTGTCAATAATGCGCGCACACAACGATGCGCGGCCAACGTGATACAAATCTGATAAGCATCGCCGATGGGAATTTGTTAGAAGCTAATAAGCTTCTTGTCGTACACACTGCGAAATCAGTGAGAAGCGATTTCTTAATTTTCTTTTGTGTGTACACAAGAAAATATACATCAACACCTTTAAATATTTGTACTATTTTTTTAATGTCTCTATATATATAAACCCTTTGAACCCTATGTCATAATCAGTATAGTTTAAATGTTATGGCAACTCACTACGATACCCTGGCACAACCGTACCCGGTCTCCCTTAATAGGTTAAAAATATTATATTCAATTCAGCATTTTATTAATTGAATTTTTAATTTAAGTGTATTATATTTTGTGTTTGACGCCTATAGTTATGACTTAAAAACCCATCTAAACTTATTGTTGAAAACTTAATATAATTCTTCATCTCGATTTGTGTTTACATAATTTACTAAAAAATGCTGAAAATTAAAAGTTTTTTTGTTAAAATAATACTGCTTTGCAATACATATTATTTTATTTTTTCCAGAAACACCGCTCGATCTATCGACAGCTCTTCTGTCAAGAGTTATCACCCTACCAGTTTCACCATCTACAGAAGATGAAAGAAAATCATTATCTGGAGAATCGACAACATCATCGTACTTCGATCACAATTCTACAAGTTTTTCTACATCAAGTTACGAAAATTTACCCCAAGATTTAACACGACGGGTTTCAACCAGTGAACCCCATGATTTGTCACGATCTCCTAGAAATCATTCCAATAATCCTTCCCCTAATGTTAGGAACTTATCGGAATCCTTGAAACATTTAGGCCACTCACCGCCAACGTACATACCAGAAGCTATTTTAGGCAATAGAAATCTTATGGATTCTGTGAGAAACTTACATAGTACGCCTGAGACTTTAAAAATATGCCTGACCCTCTTCGAGGTTTGCACAATCATTCGCCCGCATCTCTACGGCATTTATCAGAATCTCTCAGAAATTTTAGTGATCCTAGACATATATCCGAAGCGATGATGATGCAATTTGCAAATGATTTGCCAATGAGACATTTGCACGAATCTCTAATAAACTTAAGCCATTCGCCAGCAGGAGTGAGAAATCTTTCAGATTCTTTGAGAAATTTACAAAATCATTCACCTAGTGCCTTGAAAAACCTACAAGATACGATAATAAATGCTGCCGAAGCACATAACTATAACAGAAATATCACAGAGCACATGAGAAGTCTTAATCATTCGCCAGAAACGTTAAGAAATCTTTCAGAGTCTTTGAGGAACCTGCAAAACCATTCACCAACATCTGTGAGAAATATTACTGAAACCATTTTGAGTAATAGAAACTTAACAGAGAATATGATGGCAAATCAATCGTATTCCAGGAATATATCAGATTCTCTGCGAAATATGAACCACTCACCAGACACGCTAAGAAATTTATCAGATTCGTTCAGAAACTTTTCGAAAAATACTGACTATAACGACAACACACCAAGAAATTTGACAAAATCTCCAGTTTTTGGAACGACAAAAATAAATCAAGTTTCGGAAAAAACAAATATTAGTGTAACAGCCTTAGGTACGCCACGGGGAGTGATGAGGAAAGAAGGAAAATCTGAACGAACACTTCTGCCGTGTGAAGTTTGCGGAAAAGCTTTCGATAGGCCCAGTTTATTAAAAAGACACATGCGGACACATACAGGTAAGAATTATTATTATTATCTTTAATATAATTAGTATTTATTTATAACATTATCGTAAAGTTGCAATCATGGAAGTATCGATTACATATACATTGCAGAAATGTTATAAAAAGTGTAGATGTTAATTGGACTTTTGAAGTACGACGTTTTGTTTGAAATCTTTGATATTAAATTTTATGGCAGCGGAAGTTTTAATGCAATGTGTTTTTTAAATGCGTTAATCTTAATCCCTTAGGATAATCTCAATAAAATTGAACACATAAAAATAATTTTGTGTTGTATTACGTTATCAAAATAACGAGCACCAATGCGACCCGCAAGCGCACCATAAAACAGTGAATAGCAGACATTTTTTCCATCCTTGGGAAAAAACTTAGCCAATATAAAAATTAAAGTATAATCTGGTAATTTTTTCTCAAATTAAATATTTATATTTAGACATATTTTCATACATGCCTAGATGGCGGCGCTGTTTTGTATGAATGTTGGTATGAGTGATAGTATGGATCTATATGAGATTTGCTATGGGTGGATAATAAGAACATAAGAATAATGAATATATAGTAGCAGATAAGCAGTTAGAGAGAGATTATAGTGAAATACGTGTATAATTAAGAATTGAAATTCGTAACAAAACCCAGAATATAAATTTTAATTCATGTCCATAAAAATCAGATGAAGACATAATGCAGAAAATTGAATAAGGTACATTTAGTAATATATCTAATAATTTATTGACTAATTTACTTGAGGTTCACTATATGTTATGTGAGTAATTGATAATCAATGTGACAATTGATATTAATGAAATTTATAAATACAAAATACAGAATATTCACTAGCTCCTCATCTGATTCTTTACCATCTCATGCGGATATGTTAAACCCGCAGCTAATTAAAACAGTTCATTATTATTATCGGAACATTAATGGATTCAAATTAACTATATCGATAAAACGACAGAGTGCCAAATTAAGCATGCGACATCGTAAATTCATCGGCTGTATATACGAAATGACTGTCGATAAAGATAAAACCAAACCGTATGATGTGGTGATATATATTTTGAGGTTAACGCCATTTGAATCTGATTGCTTTGGAGTTAATAATGGGGAATAGATAAGTCTAACTTCCTGGTGTATCCAAATAATTTGAAATAGAAACAAAAAAGGACAATCTATCTTTGCGAGTCCAATTTGCTTTTATTGGCTCTAAGACATAACAAATCCATTACCCTTCTAAAGGCAATTTACTCAGATTTCACTCGTGCTAACTATTTGCTAACGTTGTCGTTATTAGTAGGTACTAATTTTAGTAAATTATCGTATACGCGTTATTTGAAAACATATAACAAATAAACTACATATTCGATCTATGTATCATCTCGCGACACGAAAAAAATTTATACGAGATTTATTCGTGTTTTTATATTTTATACTCTGCTAATGATAAATCTTCTGGTAGTAAATCAAGATAGTGCGCCTATTAATTCTGGACTTGATTAAGTAATTAGTTCATTTTACGATTTTAAATTTCGAATTGACGACATCGCGGTGCCGAAAAAAATGATCCCGTTTTAACTATCCAAATAGTGGACTAATAATATCCGTATAGAAATCGATATTTGTATCACAATTCGGTGATTGATCGAAAAAAATGTATTTTAGTAATAGAAATAGAAGAAATCTTTTATTACTTCTTGGAGAAGATATATAAAAAATAATTTTTAATAAAATAGAGAAACCCCAGAACTAGTTTAAGGTTGTTCGAATTAGTTTATACATTAATGTAGCGTAATGCCGTAGCACCTTCTTCAAAAAAAGAAGCCTGATTTTACTAAATTAACTATAACTAAAGAATAGATCAGTCATTCTCATTAAATACTATATTTTATTGAATAAATAAAAATAAAAAATTATTAATTCATTCTTCAAGTATGTACACAAGAAATTGAAGCGCACGAGCCGGTTGACAGAAGCAGATCGCGCGGAAACAAATATGAATTATACATTCATAATTAATACGATTTCAAATAAACAAAGTGACATATTTTTTCGTACTCTGATTCTGTTAATTCATGCGAGAAATTTTCAAATAGAGACATTACACTGCGTGGGCTTGATTACATTAAGAACATGTCATATGCTAATAGAAGAGATAGCTTATAGGCGAATAACTGTTGTTCGTAAATTGTGTAGTCGACCTGAAGGGAATTCAATAAATCAACAAATAGATAAATACAATACTAAATCGCTGCTGCCGAACTTGCCTTTAATTGACACTTGTGTTAGATGGATAAACCATAAGTGAACAACGACTATCGGATTAGCAAAGACAGGGCTGGGAAACTGAACAATTCTAAACTTTTCAATTTTATTTACATTCATACAATAAAGACTACTTGAAACTTTTGCTACTTAAAAAAGTATAATGATGTAAAAGCACTAATTTTCCAGTCGTTTTCTCCTTGAGTGTTTCAAAGTTTAATTACCTAATAAACTCTTTTTTTCAAATAAATTGCCATTCAACAGTATTTTTGCTTTTTCTAATTTAATTTTTCTAATTTTTTAAATATTTATTCAAAGTTCACCAAGCTAAGAAAAGAAAGAAAGTACTCAAATGAAAGACTATAAAGAATGAAATCTATAATTCTGTTTATGAAAAAATTCACCATTTAAAAAAAAATCCATGATAAAAAAACGATTTTTCCAGTCGTTTTCTTTTTGTGTATTTCATATTTTAATTTTCTATAAATTCTTATCTCAAATAAATAATCATTTAACAATGTTTTTGTTTTCTGTATTTAATTGCTCTGATTTTTAAAGTTCACCTAGCAAAGAAAAAGAAAAGTACCCCAAACCAAAGTCAATAAAAAATAAAATCCACAACTGTGTTTATAATTAATTGTATGTGTTATAATATAAATGTATGCAATCTTGTGGGCTAAACAGAATTAGAATAAAATTCTAATAGATAAAATGTTTGATTTTGCTTTAACGTTAATGTAAAGTTAATATTAAAAACAGACAGAACAACGGGTCTAAATTATATTTTCAATCATTTGAATGAAGGTATTCAATTTTTTCTCGTACAGTTCGATTTTTGATTTGTTTATTTATATAATTCTAATTCACGTTATGCGATATCTTTTTCTTTTCACCTACGTCATTGATTTCCATTCATCCATCAGTCGGCTGAAGGGAATTGGATTAACAAGTTGATCATACGAGAGGCGATACATTTCGAAAGTGCATTATTAAAATGTTGACACCTGCTCTTGATCCGATCACAAAATGAAATCGAACGAGCTCGGTAAAAAAATAATAATGTAAAAAATCAACCGTTGACTCTAATAGTAGATAACTATGCAGTTACTCCATGCATGAGTATATGATCGAATTCATATGTGCATATGTAATGCCATTATAATAATTTTGGACGATGTACTTGAGTTCGTCGCGGTGAATGGCGAGCTTTTAATTGATATCGTTTAAAAAAAATTATTATAGAGAAGTTTTGATTGACTTATTAATTGAATAAATCAAACACAAATCGAATATGTATTTGAGAGTTACATTCATATTAAGTGTGAACTTTTTTTTTATTAAAATGCTACACGAGAACAGAATATTGACTCTCACGTTTAACTATAATTGCTTCTGTTTAGCCTACAAGAGTGCACTATTATACATACAAATTACTTATAATCATTATTGTAGATGATACATTATTTTATAACTTTTTATTCAGATACTACGAATGAAATTTATTTAAATTAATACTAATGCTTACAAACGTGAATATTATGACTAATGTGAAATATGAATTTTGCCCTCATACTTTGTACACAACACCTACGTATATATTTCTATACATATGTAATATATTTATGGGAGTGTATGTAGATGGCTATCAAATGTGTGAGAAACTATATTGATTTTGATCGATCGTCATGAGCACAAGTTATGAACATGAGTGATCACCTAAGACGATCACTATGAAACATCACGTACAGCATATCAAATTTAATAAACCAATGTGTTTAAAACAACCTATTCAATTATAAGCATTGCTTGTTTGAACTATGATGTGTCGGATGAATAGATGGAGATATAGCCAAATTACTAGCAGATTCGTATATTGGATGCACGATGAACTTCCTACAATTTAATAAAAATTATAAAAGAAGTTTTGATTTGATAATAAAAATTTTCTGATCTCAATATAGAAAGGAATATTGTTATTCAAAGTTAGAAATATATTGTGTTCTAAACATTGTCTGCTATTTTTGTCGTTTATAGTAATTAATAAGAATGTTCAATTTCTAATAATAACTTCAATGACTTATTGGATAATTGATTTTAATTAACAATTGTATATTTTATTCACTTTCAGGAGAAAAACCACATGTTTGTTCCGTGTGTAGTAAAGGCTTCAGCACGTCGTCCTCTCTCAATACTCATAGAAGAATACACAGTGGCGAAAAACCACACCAATGTCAAGTTTGCGGGAAACGATTTACTGCAAGCAGTAATTTGTACTATCACCGAATGACACACATCAAGGTAAGCACAACATTACATTCAAATTTTGAGCAATTGTTGAGATCCGTATTGAAATCATTAAAATTGCTATCCGTTTTTGTTTTTCTATGATTCATTTGGATTTTCATCAAGGTTATATTGACCCGTCCCATTAAATTCCAGCGTGTTTCATTTAGCTTTTGCCACGAGAATCATTTGCCTTTCTTCATAGTGGTAGTTTTATTAAAATATTTTTCTTTTATTTAAAAAAAAGATAATAATTTTATAGATTAAGAACATACAATTTCAAGTAATGGAGCTAATTAGACTAAAGGAGGTCTACAGGTAATATTTATTTTAATTCGGCCTTCGAGGTACACTTGATTGGCAAATTCGTTTAGATGGATTCGTCTATTCTGTTTTAATTTTGGACGCAACTACTGCAATTCGTTCTTGTATTAAAGGCGTGCCTGTTTCTGGGTAAATAATCTATGTTGGCGTATAACGAGAAACGTTTAAGATTTGCCTCAAAATTTTACAATTTAGTTAAGATAAAGAAAAAATATTAGACGTGCAAAACATTTATGAATAATTAAAAAATATGATTGTTATATATCTACGTTTGTACTCGTTGTACATTTATTGCAATACAATAAATGAATAGAACTTGTTCAATGCTACATTTTAGCTAAATCTGATATGAAAATCATACTAAAGCAATAACTCAAGAATTACTAACATAGCGATATGCAAACCTGAACTTACCATAAAATACGTTTCTACCGTACAGGATTTTGTCCCTCCGGGCGACCGAGAGTGCACAGTAGCTTTTACCGCCGTAGAGCCGTAACGAAACGTTCGGCGACTTTATAAATAAATAAACGAATAAATAAAATCGGTCGCAATTATAAAAACGATCTCACTCAATAAACATAGAAAACCAGCGTATCAAAAAGCAACATCAAAATGACATCATTCGTCCGCCGATTAAAACGCTTAATAAGTATATTGATTAAAAAAAACTGTTCGCTAGCTTTTGTACGTATATTCACTAGATGGGAAAGTCTCTTGAGATTTCTCCAATCAAGATATAATGATGTATTACTTATTTATGAAAATTTCTATTGAATTGAATAATATGGACAACATAATAATTAGAAATAATAGCATGTAATAATGTTTTATAAATGATTGAAATATTTTTATCCAACTTAAATATGTGCATTAAGAAAAAAAAATGTGTTGGACATTTACTCGCTATGTTCTTTTATAATATTATTTTTATAAGTCATAAAAAAGCTGCAGTTCATGTAATAAATTTTTTGTACAACATTTCAAAATATTATAATTACTATACCCAGACTACAAAATAATAATAATAACCATTGAGAAAAGATTCATATGTTTATGTCAATTGGTCATTTACGATGGACATTGCAAAATTCATATATTCGTGACCCGCGTACTTATATTAAGTTTGCATCGAGAGCATAAATATCCTTCGAAGGTATACGAGCTACCGTGGGCTCCGGGCTATTTTATGAATCGCGTGCTCATCGGCCATACACGGACTCCGGTGAGTCAGTAACTCAACATTCAATTTTATTTTTCCTTCTTTTCGGAGAATAGAAAGATTGCCGATGGAAACTTTAATCTAAAAACCATAAACTTTTAATATTGCTTACTAGCTTTTCTTTGTGAAGTTGATAAAAAATGGGTGAAAGGTATAATGAGGAAACAGCGTGACAAAATGAACTGTAAAATTGATAATAATTTGATTCGGTCAATGATATTTTAAAAGATGCCTATAATATTACAATGTCCATTTCCAAGAAACTACTACCATTTCAATTCAAAGCTGCATCTTTATTAGAATTTGCAAAGTATTTGTTAATACTAAACTACGAATTGATGTATTTTGTAAAATATTCCAAGAATGTTTAAAATATTTGTTACAAGTAGTATTTGTAACGTACTTAATAGCTACTATAAGAACTAAAAGTTAAATGAACTACAAACATAAAGAGTGCGAAGATTTTGCTATATTTACTGGCGATATGAAATACGTTGATTCCATATTGCACCTGATTTGTTTTCTTTTTTGGTTTCTAGTAGGGTAATAGTTCAATTAGGCTCATCATATATCAAAAAATATGTCATTAAGTTATGTTTATACTATAAACAGAAATTTGATTACGGAAATGGTTTATAATGGATCCCTCGAAGTCTATGGCAACTTTCAAAGGATCCATGGCATCGAAAAAGAAATTTAGGAGTCAACGAAATGAAAACTGGGGTCCACGGTATATATATCTATATTGTTATAAGCCTCGGAACGCGCAAAGTACAGAAGTCGTGGCAGAAATTACCTAACTTTACTTACATTTTTGTTCAAATAAAACTATCATTTCTCTTTTTACATCATACAAAAAATTATAAAAAATGCATGGTGTTGACAAGTTAGTTGTATAAATGTTAGTGCTAATTTCTAGTGTTGTGTACACTTCTCTAGATGTAACCTACCAACGTAATATCCACTGATGATGACATTAAATTAAATGTCGAAACGTTTGGAATTAAATATTAATTTATAAATCTTTGGATTTTATTCTTTGATATATCGCCCCACAAGAACTTACTCACATATATATATATATATATATATATATATATATAATATGTCTAATAAAATTCACTTATTTATACTATGTCTATGTCTAAAAAGTAGGTTTAGTACAGTTAGAAGTTTATAACAAAAACTGAAGTAAATAGCGTGACCAAGTAAATAGTAAAGACCAAAAGGTAGATGACACAAAAAAGTTTGGAATCTATGTTTTAGCATTACTTTACCGTATTGCCATAATCTTCAATCTGATATTCTGCATATATAATTAACATTTATGTTTGTTAATTTTGTTTATCTGACAAAGAATCCTACTTATTTTATCAACAATACACATACACATGTGACATGAAGAGTTATACATTATTATACCACTTCTTACACAAAAACACCAAAATTTGAAATTTCTTGCCAATATAATCTCAAACTATTACCATCAATTCTATAAATCACGTACATCTTCCCGATTCCATTTTCTACTCATTGGTGGCACGCTGAGTTTTGTATTTCTTATTGCTTCTCGATTGCTCAGTTTTCTTATTTCTCGACGCTTGTCATTTTCTTTTTCGCGATGCGAAAGACAGGATGCTCTCGATGGATTAGCGTCAACATGGAGCGCGAGCTAACGCTCGATGCTTTTTACATCACGACTCTTAAGAAGATGCTTAAGCGGAAAACCGATGAGGTTGTGGTACTGTTTGATAAACAGAGTTGATGAAAATTGAGCTTGTAAAGCTAAGGGACCATAATTATTTTGAAGTTCAGTATCAAAATAGTGATATGCCTGCTTCAGCTTGGCACTATTTTTGAAAGCTTCAGTTTTTGTTTCATTTCCATTACCATTTCCATTACAAACTGTTTGGAAAAGCCTTCAATAAATTTGTGACTAAATGTGGTAATTATTTTCTGTTTACTAGATGTTAACTATAATCTAATGAACCTGCTGAATCTAATGGAGTTGTTTTTTTTCTTTGAGACTGATGGTATGATTGGTATGTGATTGAGTGGATGTTTGAAGAAACCTTGTCTTTTGCAATTTAATTCGGATGGTGTTTAAGTCTAGTCTTGTTTTTCATGCAAGTCTTCTGATTTCTTCTGCTACTGTATATATTTGGAGTCTTGGTGAATTATCAAGTCATTTTGGGACATACTTGGATGCCTTATTTGAACAAATGTACAACGTACAATTGAAGTGAATTTGAAGTATTACCTTGCTTTCCTTATTTTTATGGTGGCTTAATAAATTATAAGTAGATACCAATATTTACCAATTAATGGACCAATTTCAATGTCATTTTATTTGTATTCCGATTCATAAAGATTGTATGTGTATTTGCTTTTGCTCATGGAATGCCACAGCAAATACGGTCCCTGGCGCACGCAATAATTAGCGCTGATGGATAGTACGCGCGCGCGTATTATCTTTTTTCTGATACTCTTTCCTTGGATACTTTTTGCACTTTTTTATTTACATCTCAGTCTCTCGTATTGGATTCTGGATAAATCGCGCGAAAGAGATCATAAGATTTATAATGACGACGATAAAATGCACATGGAGAGTATCGATGCGTGTCCGGAGAGGATTAGCTAACTACGAACACACACACACACACATATATATATATATATATATATATATATATATTTATACATATATATATATAATATTTATTAAAATTTATTTATATATCACTTCGTTAGTAATAAATACAGCAAATTTTAGATACGGGCGTTCAAATCTCTTATGCCAAACAGAAATAATGTACTCAGACACAGTAAGAAGTGTAAAAATTGACATCCTGATCATTCCCTAATGGTCACGAAAGTTTTTAGATGAAATTCATAATATAAAAGTTATGAATTTCATTAATTTGAAAGTTATAAATTTCAAAGTATTAAAATTTCAAGAAAAATCCTAGTGACACATTTTGAGTCTACTAATAAGTAAAAATCACTTTGTGTATTATTGTTTTTCCTTTTTGTACTACTATCACCTTGAAGATCTGAACCACTGGACGTAATTCTTTGATTGAAATTTGGGTTAGATAAATATTTATTTCAATTTATTTCAAAATTGTCAAGAAACAATGTAGATGTATATTTGTAAATGAGAAGTACGATAAATTTCTTTATATATTTATTGAAAGAATGTTTTATGAAAAAGATAAAAATAAGTATGTTGAAGACATTTTTTTGTAAAAATTTGTTTATTTATTTTATATGTATATCAGAGTTTATGTACATATAATTATATTTATATATTCTTAATACAATTCAGAAGGAAGTAAATTTTATCTGAGTAGCTGTACATAAGGTCATTGGCTAGCATTCGTACTCTTACCCGTTACTAGGTAGTTTATCAAAATAAATTTTATTACTTAATGATCCATCAATCATCAATGAAAATCGTTTCATTAGCACATGCAAATCTGTTTATTTTGCTGCCCAAGTAATATTAGACGAGAATAGTCAAGTGGTCGTAAAAGTTTTGTCATGTGAGTAATTAATGTTAACAGTAGCAAAATGAATTATTTATGATTGAATAAACCCGGTAGGTTTTAAATAATAAGTTGTAAAAGTTGTTCAGCTTTTAAAATCTAATTTAAATTGGACAGGCTACTGCAAAATGCTATGAGACGTATTTTATTAACCATATAAAATAATAAAATATGTAATTTGATTATATTAGTAGAGTGGAAAATCTTCATTAAATTTTTTAATGCGTTTTGGTAATAATAATCACAATAATATAAATAGCGATTGTCATCAGAAATATTTTATTAATATTTATTATAATTACGTCTGAAAACAAAAAGTTTATACGCTTACAATTTAGTTGCAAAGTTCAAAAATATATTTTAAATGCTTAATACGAGACAAACAGGTGTTACTTGTTGCTGAATCAAAATGCTCTAAAGTTTTAAAATGTAATAAAAAACTAACAAAAGTTTGGTATCGTTTTTTAACAAAAAAGGATGCATTGGTGGTTAAAATGATATGAAATGGAATACTTTAATCCTTGATAAAAAAAATTCTTCTATATAAACTCAATAAATCGGTCGGTCTAAGTATTATGTAAAACTTAATTTATTTTTGAAATTACTTTTTATTTCTAATATTCTAATTCTAATTGTGAAATTAAATGATAGCGCCGCATCTATAATAATTGTTGGGAGTCGTTGAGTACTAGCAATCGTTTAAACAAAATTTATTTCTAATATGTTAAAATGTATTAAATTGCATTATATCACTTGTATTGAAAACCATTAATCATGAAACAAATTTGCACTTAACTTTATGGAGGGAAATATAATCCTTTAGTGGCAATACGAATGCTATATAACATATAGCGAGCACATACGTACAAAAATAACATTAAGCGGATTATTGAAGGCTCAGATGATCCGATATATTTAGCATTTTTTTCTAGATATGCTGATGTACACATACACATATATCTTTATATATTATATTATCTAATACTTAATACTGTATCGGAGAGCGGTGTTTCATAAAAAACTTTGCCTCTTCTCTTTAGTCAGCTTATCGCTTTGTTGCGATCGACTAATATGACATATATCCTTTTCGTACAGGTATACTGCAATATATATATATATATATATATATATATATATATATATATATATATATATATATGATGTTGGATGCAGATGATACTACCACCTTCTTCAAGAGAATTGAATGATATCAAAATGTAAATAAAATATTAAATATTAGTGGGTTCCTTAATTATGCTACGTGAATTTTTTTTAAAAACATTACAACTTTATTATAACATGGTTATCCAATATGTTTCAATCCTAACACGTTAATAATCGTTAAAATATATTCCTAATTGCTCTATAAATAGCTTGTAATTTGGATTAATTTACCAATCTATCAACTGCTACTATACTTGAATTTATATTATGAAGTGAATGTTAAATACAAAGATTACCCATGTCCCGTGCTCTTCAAAAACTACTTTCCATCAATACCTCAATAAATCATTCTCCTGTGTACAAAAATATTAAAATACCGCTATCTACACAGTCGAATCACGACAATATGACCGGTAATATTAATTTCGGACTTCAAACATGTTAACTGAAGTAATAAATAACATAAAATATTTTCATATGTGATTTTTGTCTTCTATTTTCAAGTTTTTTTTACCAACGAGACGTGTAAGACAAGATCGATCGTTTGAATGGTTTATTAGATTAAGACAAACTTATCTGGCGTTCAGTTGTTTTGATGTTTTGATTGATATATTCCTAATAATCAATATTTTCTTATGAAAAGGTCACGAGATTCCATAGATTGGGTTCAGGGGAACTATTCGCTTGGTGCATGTGAAAGGCGAGCATGGGTTACATTTGTTCGGAATTTATTTGAAAAAAATATTACGCGCTCGTTAGTTGCACAGAGGTGTGATTGATTTTTGCTACTGTTGTGATAAATAATTATTGAGAAAGTTACACAATTTTTATTGAAGATTAGTAGAAAATTGCTTGTGTGTGATGTGGTATCTCAGTAAATTTAGCTATACCATAAATATTAGGTTGTCAAATATCTCCCTTCCGCCTTTTTGTATTATAAACCAAGAGCAAAAAAGCGGAAGAGAGATATTTGACAACCTAATAATAATGGAAGCTCTGCCCTAATAGTGAGCTCGTTTCAGGAAAGAATAGTGTAAGAAATTTCCCATTACCAATTCACACAGGAGTATCAATTTTCAATTGGTTTCAATTGGTACGCCATAAAATACCCAAATTTAGATATGTGAATTATTATATACAGCTTTACTTGTAAATTTTAATTCGCAAACATAATTGAATCACATTTACCTGATTTAATAATAAAACGCCATCAACCATCATCCACCACCACCATCATGAATATTACCTTTAGTATGTAATATTTATTATTAAAGCATAAATATTCCTCTTCCATTTACTAATAACAAAAAATTACTTTATTTCTGCATACTCAATTGCTCCTTATTTTCTTTATTTTTTGTTACATTTGAATCAGTACTTTAGTTTTTTATCCTACTTAGTCACTTTAAGGCAGGTACAAATAGTGTTAGAACAAAATATCGAGTACTGAGTAAATATCGATACTTTTCGGTCGATAGTGAGTACTTTTGGTATCGATTTTCTAGCTCGATCTATTTGCCAATATCGATCTTTTTCGTCGATAGTACTCAAAAAGAATCGACAGCGTAATCTATGAACCCCACAAATCGACCAACTATGAACAGCACTCATTGCAAATGCAATACAATAGTCTCTCTAGGTGGTCGTAACTGTTCAAAGAATTGTCCGAAAACGATCCCTCAGGGTCATCAGTCTCAAAAACCCAAAATGAATATGACCACACTAATAGATAAAGATGTTTATTATTATTCTTATGTAAAATGAAACGGATTTTAAAATACCTTAAATGTTTTATAAAACATATTCAACAAATAAAGTATGATTATTTTGATTCTTTTTTACGCAAAATACTAATACATAGAAATTGATGAATATTATTATTTGAAATAATTATATTTCGATTCTTTTTTACGCAAAATACTAATATATAGAAATTGATGAATATTATTATTTGAAATAATTATATTTCGAATCTTTTTTAACACAAAATACTCATGTTTTGAAATTTTGAATTTCAACATGCAAACATATGGGTTTGAGTTTCTCGGAACCATTTAAACTTTAAATACCATCGCTCCGAAGGGATGTTTCTCTACAAGTGTCGAAGATAATATATCTTGACCGTCATTAACAATAAACTGAATGTTTATTGCTTTCCGTTTATTTCTTCATATTGCAGTTTTATGCAAACATGTAACGATTTTTTAAAGTTGGTAAAATTATTCATATAAAATATTCAACAATTATGAAATATTATTTTACTTAAAAATATTAAAAATATTATTGTGCTTAAAATACTTAAACGTATTGCTTTTTGAATATAGTATCAGACCATTATATTGTTTTAATCAAAAAAATACTCAACTATTATAACTTGTCTTTTTTTTTGAAA
>NW_020539725.1:26712035-26727959 GCF_003426905.1 Ctenocephalides felis | reverse complement strand
AAGAAACTACTACCATTTCAATTCAAAGCTGCATCTTTATTAGAATTTGCAAAGTATTTGTAATACTAAACAACAAATTGATGTATTTTGTAAAATATTCCAAGAAGGTTTAAAATATTTATTACAAGTAGTATTTGTAAGGCGGACATAGCTCAGAGGTAGCATGTCCGACTCACATGCCGGGGATCGTTGGTTCGATCCCTGGCGCTTTCATATATAAAATATCAGAATGTATAAGAATTTCAACTGTGAGATGTAAGTAAAAAAATGATTAGAATGTATTAAGTATTATTAGAATGTATAGAAATTGAATTAGAATTGAAAATAAAAATAAAATAGTAGAAAGAAGTAAGAAGATAAAAAGGGAAGAATGAAGATAAGTTGAACTATGTATAAGGAATAGAATTTATGTGAAGAAGATAAGTTGAAAGAAAGTTTATAGTATAAGAAGAATAAAATCTATATGTAGATTGAAATTATATAAAATTAGTATATAATGTAAATAAATGTTTGTAGGTGGCTAAATGCTCAGAGTAAGCAAAGCCAAAAAAAAAATAGTATTGTAACGTACTTAATAGCTACTATAAGTACTAAAGTTAAAAGAACTACGAAACATAAAGAGTGCGCGAAAATTGCTATATTTACTGGCGATATAAAATACGTTGATTCCATATTGCACCTGATTTGTTTTCTTTTATAGTTTCTAGTAGGGTAACAGTTCAATAAGCTCATCAAAAAATATTCTATTGAGTTATGTTTTTACTATAAACAGAAGTTTGATACGAAAATGGTGATTTATAGTGGATCCCCCGAGGTTATGGCAACTTTCAAGGGACTCCATGGCATCGAAAAAAGAAATGTAGGGGTCAACGAAATGAGAACTGGGGTCCACGCTATATATATTATATATCGATATATATATATATATATATATATATATATATATATATATGATATGATAGTTTTGTCGACGTTGATACATATTGTAATATGTTTGCAGCCCAAACGTCGAATTAAAAAAAAGATATATATTATATATATATATATTATGTCTAATAAAATTCACTATTTATACTATGTCTATGTCTAAAAAGTAGGTTTAGTACAGTTAGAAGTTTATAACAAAACTGAAGTAAACAGCGGGACCAAGTAAATAGTAAAGACCAAGAGGTAGATGAGACAAAAAAGTTGGGAATCTATGTTTTAGCATTACTTTACCGTATTGCCATAATCTTCAATCTGATTTCTACATATATAATTTACATGTATGTTCGTTAATTTCTTTTTCTGACCAATAATCCCACTTATTTTATCAACAATACATATTTAACATGAAGAGTTATACATGATTATACCACTTCATATACAAAAACACCAAAATTGAAATTTCTTGCCAACAAAATCTCAAACCATTACCATCCATTCTATAAATCACGTACATCTTTCCGATTCCATTTTCTACTCATTGGTGGCACGCTGAGTTTTGTATTTCTTATTGCTTCTCGATTGCTCAGTTTCTTATTTCTCGACGCTTGTCATTTCTTTTCGCGATGCGAAAGACAGGATGCTCCCGATGGATTAGCGTCAACATGGAGCGCGAGCTAACGCTCGATGCTTTTTACATCACGACTCTTAAGAAGATGCTTAAGCGGAAAACCGATGAGTTTGTGGTACTGTGGTAAAACACTTGATGAAAATTTATGCTTGTAAAGCTAAGGAACTATAATTATTTGAAGTTCAGCATCAAAACAGTGATACTTGCTTCAGCTTAGCACTATTTTGATAGCTGTGGCATTTGTTTTGTTTCCATTTTCATTACAAAGTGTTTGGAAAGGCCTCCAATAAATTTGTGACTAAAGGTGGTAGTTTTTTCAGTTTACAAAATAGATGGCAAGAAGGTACAGAAAAAAATCAAAATAAATTTAAATTAGATGTTAACTATAATCTAATAGATCTGCTGAATCTAATGGATTTGTCTTTTTGGATCTGATGGTATGATAGGTATGTGATTGAGTGGATGTGGATGAAGAAAGAGTCTTGGTGGTGGAAGTGAACAATTTGAAGTATTGCGTGACTCCCTTATTTTTATGGTGGTTTAATAAATTATAAGTAGATACCAATATTTACCAATTAATTGACCAATTTTCAATGTCATTTTATTTGTATTCCGATTCATAAAGATTGTATAGTATTTGCTTTTGCTCATGGAATGCCACAGCAAATACGGTCCCTGGCGCACGCAATAATTAGCGCTGATGGATAGTACGCGCGCGCGTATTATCTTTTTTCTGATACTCTTTCTTGGATACTTTTTGCACTTTTTTATTACATCTCAGTCTCTCGTATGAATTCTGGATAAATCGCGCGAAAGAGATCATAAGATTTATAATGACGACGATAAAATGCACATGGAGAGTATCGATGCGTGTCCGGAGAGGATTAGCTAACTACGAACACACACACACATATATATATATATATATATAATATTTATTAAAATTTATTTATATATCACTTCGTTAGTAATAAATACAGCTAATTTTAGATACGGGCATTCGAATCTCTTATGCCATCAGAAATAAAGTACTTTGTTAGACACAGTAAGAAGTGTAAAAATTGGCATCCTGATCATTCCCTAATGGTCACGGAAGCTGTTAGTCAAAATTCATAACATAAAAGTTAAGAAAAATCCTAAAGGCCAAATTTTAAGTCTACTAATAAGTAAAAATTTAATTTTATGTATTGTTGTTTTTCCTTCTTGTACTATTCACCTTGAAGAACTGAACTACTGGACATAGTTCTTCGATTGAAATTCAATTGAAATTTTGGGTTAAATAAATGTTTATTACAATTTATTTAAAAATTGTCAAGAGCCATGTAGATGTATATTTGCACATGAGAAGTACGACAAAAATCTTTACACATTTATTGAAAGAATGTTTTGTAAAAATTAGTTTTATGTATCAGAGTGTATGTATGAACATTTAATTATATTATATATGTGCTTAATACAATTCAGAAGGAAGTAAAATTTATCTGAGTAGCTGTACATAAGGTCATTGGCTAGCATTCGTACTCTTACCCGTTACTAGGTAGTTTATCAAAATAAATTTTATTACTTAATGATCCATCAATCATCAATGAAAATCGTTTCATTAGCACATTGCAAATCTGTTTATTTTGCTGCCCAAGTAATATTTAGACGAGAATAGTCAAGTGGTCGTAAAAGTTTTGTCATGTGAGTAATTAATGTTAACAGTAGCAAAATGAATTATTTATGATTGAATAAACCCGGTAGGTTTTTAATAATAAGTTGTAAAAGTTGTTCAGCTTTTAAAATCTAATTTAAGTTGGACAGGCTACTGCAAAATGCTATGAGACGTATTTTATTAACCATATAAAAGAATTAAATATGTAATTTGACTATATTAGTAGAGTGGAAAATCTTCATGATTGTTTTTAAAAGGTTTTGGTAATAATAATAACGATAACATAAATAGCAATTTTTATCAGAAATATTACGTTAATATTTATTATAATTACGTCTAAAAAACAAAAAGTTTATACACTTACAATTTAGTTGCATATCAAAAATCTTTATTTTAAATGCTTTACGAGATAAACAGGTGTTACTTGTTGCTGAATCCATACGCTTTAAAGTTTTAAAATGTAATAAAAAACTAACAAAAGTTCGGTATCGTTTCAACAAAAAAGAATTGGTGGTTAAAAGGATATGAAATGGAATACTTTGATCCTTGATAAAAAAAAAATTCTATATAAACTCAATAAATCGGTCGGTCTATGTATTATGTAAAACTCAATTTATTTTTAAAATTACTTTTTATTTCTAATATTCTAATTCCAATTGTGAAATATTAAATGATAGCGCCGTATCTATCATAATTGTTGGGAGTCGTTGAGTACTAGCAATCGTTTAAACACAATTTATTTCTAAAATGTTAAAATGTATTAAATTGCATTATATCACTTGTATTGAAAACCATTAATCATGAAACAAATTTGCACTTAACTTTATGGAGGGAAATATAATCCTTTAGTGGCAATACGAATGCTATATAACATATAGCGAGCACATACGTACAAAAATAACATTAAGCGGATTATTGAAGGCTCAGATGATCCGATATATTTAGCATTTTTTCTAGATATGCTGAAGTATACATACACATATATCTTTATATATTATATTATCTAATACTTAAAACTGTATCGGAGAGCGGTGTTTCATAAAAAACTTTGCCTCTTCTCTTTAGTCAGCTTATCGCTTTGTTGCGATCGACTAATATGACATATATCCTTTTCGTACAGGTATACTGCAATATATATATATATATATATATATATATATATATATATAATATGTATATATATGATGTTGGATGCAGATGACTTCACAACCATCCTTAAGAATACAAAATGTAAATAAAATATTAAATATTAGTGAGTTACTCAATTATGCTACGTAAAAATTTGTTAAAAACATTTCATCTTCATTATAACATAGTTGTCCATTGATTTTCAATGCTAGGAAGTTAATTATCCTTCGTTAAAATATATCCATTATTGCTCTATTAAATAGCTTATAATTGGATTAATTTATCAATTATCAACTGCTACCATACTTGATTTATTTATAAAGTGAATGTTAAATATAAGATTACCATGTCCCGTGCTCCTCAAAAACTACTTTCCATCAATACTTCAATAAATCATTCTCCTGTGTACAAAAATATTAAAATACCGCTATCTACACAGTCGAATCACGACAATATGACCGGTAATATTAATTTCGGACTTCAAACATGTTAACTGAAGTAAATACATAACTAAAATATTTTTCATATGTGATTTTTTGTCTTCTATTTTCAAGTTTTTTTTTACCAACGAGACGTGTAAGACAAGATCGATCGTTTGAATGGTTTATTAGATTAAGACAAACTTATCTGGCGTTCAGTTGTTTTGATGTTTTGATTGATATATTCCTAATAATCATATTTCTTATAAAAGGTCACGGATTCCATAGATTGGGTTCAGGGGAACTACTGCTTGGTGCATGTGAAAGGCGAGCATGGGTTACATTTGTTCGGAATTTATTTGAAAAAAATATTACGCGCTCGTTAGTTGCACAGAGGTGTGACTGATTTTTGCTACTGTTGTGATAAATAATTATTGAGACAGTTACACAATTTTTGTGTGATGTGGTATCTCAGTAAATTTAGCTATATAATAAATAATAATGGAAGCTCTGCCCTAATAGTGAGCTCGTTTCAGGAAAGAATAGTGTAACGGATTTCCCATTACTAATTCACACAGGAGTGCCAATTTTCAATTGGTTTCAATTGGTACGCCATAAAATACCCAAATTAGCTATGTGAATATTATATACAGTTTACTTGTAATTTTAATTGGCAAAACATAATTGAATCACCTTTACCCTTATTTAATAATAGAACGACATCAACCATCATCCACCACCACCACCATAAATATTAACTTAAGTATGTAATATTTATTACTGAAGCATAAATATTCCTTTTTCATTTACTGATAACAAATAATACTATATTTCTGCATACTCAATTGCTCCCTTTTTTTTATTTTTTGTTACATTTTAATCAGTCCTTTAGTTTTTATCCTACTTAGTCACTTAGTCACTAAGGCAGGTACAATATAAAGTTATATAACTTCACAAGTCATTCCCGATGCTTGAAAAAAATCTTTTGTTAAGCGACTTCTGTGTCCATTCAAGGACAGATGTTTTCGGCTTCCCTGTAAAATTTATCTTCAGCAGGTGAATTTTGTATATAAAAAACTTAAAATGGTAAAATTAGCCCTTTCGAGATATCTTCTCTTAGGAAACAAGATATCTAAAAATATTTATTTGATTGCTATTGTATATTATTTCTTTGTTAAATCTCAAGGAATTTGAGATTATTAGTATATGAAGTTTTTCTCATAGCATGGCACCCATATCAGGATAGAAATAAACCCTTGTGACATGAATTTACTATGCGCCTTTCCTTAGGCTTAAAATCAAAGACAAAGTTTAAATTTAATTTATAACTTTCTCAATATATGTTGAAAATCTAAAATAGCATTGTTTAAGATCTGGTAACTAATTAATCAAATGATTTAAACTCGAGCTAATAAGATTGCAACAAAAATTGAATTAAGCCTGTATATCACATATTTAATATTGATTTTAGCATCATTTTTTACTTCTAATCAAATTAAGAATTTCAATTCCAGAAACAAATGTTTATAATCTTCTAGTTGAATTTCTTGATACATTAATGAATCTTTATTGCAAAGGGGGTATTTATAAGTGAAACAAGACCTTTGTGCACTCAAGCGTATTTTCTCACGACTTGAAGAATATATTTGTGACCCCATGCGCCTCAAAGAAAATGAATCCACTTTGTGGTATTGTATGGCTTTACAAGAACATATGTAAAGAAATAAGTCTATGGTAATTGGAACTATTTTAACTTGCATTTTTAAAAGCTATTTCAAATACCAATATGCACAAACTTAATTGTCTTAGCCTTGCAGAACAAGATATATTTTAGATAAGTTTCTAGGACTTATAAGAAACAGTATTATTAAGTTAATTTAAATATTTATTTTTTAGATGATTATTCTTGAATAATCAATCAAAAATTTTATATTTTTTCCACCTTATTCATCAAAAGCTTTGAACTACACGAACCCTTCTAAGAGATTCATATTTAAAAAGCAAAATTCGCTCCGTTTGTTTGATAAAAAAAAAATAGTTCTCAAAAATTTGGTCTTAAGTATAGACAGTAGTTCTATAACTGATTGTTAAATCGTAATTTTTACATAAAACCAAAAAATACAAATTTCAATTAAAAATTTACTCAATAATGCATTCATAACTGCTTCAAACAATTGCTGAAGGATATAAATATGGAAACTTTTTTGTTAAAGGTTAACATATTTGAAGAATCAATCAAAAGTTAATTAATTGCTTATTATTGAGAAATATCACTAACTTGGGTTAGTGAAAACTAGTGGCTGTATATTTTTCATCCAGATTCTCCTCACCTTTAATCAATAGAGCCATAAATCTTTGTTTCTATCTACCACGCGATGTTTAAACTGAAGCAAAATATTTATATGCACATGAAGATTTTGAATTCAAGGCTATGGGATATTTATTCTATTCGAGACAATGGCTTAGCTATATGATATCATTAGTTCCCACACCGATATTAAAAAACAGTAATTTACACAAATAAAGATGTGTTATACTGATTAAGAACGGATCGTTCTTGTGTATTACGTTGCCTTTGAATATGAATTACTATGATGAACAACATTACTGACTTGCAATGTCTTTGTTATTATGGGATTATAATTTAATACACGGATAAAATAATTATTGGCGATTTAAGTTATCAGGAAAATATCCAAATAATGGAGGATTAATTGTAAGACAATACTTTGTCAATACTCTTGGCTAATCATAATATTATCGGCTGAAGAAAATCTACATCATTTAGTCTATAAGACTAGTCTAAACTCTATTATAATCCCATGGAAATTTTTTTAAATCCTATTCTAATATTATTTTTCAATTCTAGCATATAGTGAAATTCTATTAGAAATAACAATTTCCTATAGTACAGATGAGAAATATGAAACAAATAGAAAAATACTCAAATGATGAAAAATATTAGGTAATTTAAACAATGAACAGAAGACGTTAAAAATTGACATTACCAACATTTGATTAGCAAACCATCATTCAAAAGTTAGTTTGTTTAAAATCAATTAGTTTCCAAAGTTAAAATATTATATATGCATATAAATTTTCCATATAAGCAAAAGGCTCTACGCACAATTAGTGCCTGTTTATGTATATCACTAATTATAACCTTTGTATTCTTCCCGTTATTATGAAAATTCTGATTATTAGAAAAAGTATTAACACGTTTGTAATTGTATGTTGTGCCTCGCGCAATCATTATAAATTGCAAGGATGTTGGTTTTTCCTCATAATAGTTTTATTTCAGTAAAATATTTCAATCATAAAATAGTAGGTACTGCTATTTACTACTGACTATTCCACAGGAAATTGCAGTTTAAAGGAATAATTAAGTCATTAATATATTCTATCATTTATACACATACGCCTATACATACATACAAATACTTACTTTCATACATCGAGAATATGGGTATCAAACACCAAAGTCTTTTACGTCTGTATTTTGTTTATCAAAATCTATCAAAAATGTGTTCATTATATTTTGCAATGTTTTTAATACTACTTTTACTTAAATATCATATTTTCCTAAATATCGGTGAATGTATACACAATATTTTTGTATATCTGTTACATCTTTGATAACAAAAAATTCTCACGGGCGGAACATTTAACAATCCCTAAATTAGTGGACAACTCCTTAAGAAGTACAAGACCCTATCTTAAGTCGGGGCATTCGGGCGAGACAGACCATGTTAAGAATTTCTTGAAGATCACACGGAACTTCGTAACCGGAACCAAATAAATTAACTTTTATAAACAGGGGCTTTTCTTAGAATCACAATACTTGAAATATAATCATAAATAGATCTTGACCGATAAACTATGCGATTTATCGAGAATGGGTTCAATAAATACTTGATTTTTGCATAATTGTGATTTAATAAATTACCTAATTAGTTACTTAAAATCTTAATAATTAATAAATGAATTATTTAAATGGAAATAGTATTAAACAAAATAAGATTAGAATTATAAGTTTTGCTTCCGGGTGTATTTTTAAATGTGCTGCCATATGAATCCAAGAATCATAAGACATTCTATATTACCAGATTGTATAATACAAGATTGTTTGTCAATTAATATTGTGAAGAATAATAATTTATGATAAAGAAGAAGTGTAAAATGCAATCATGCATCATTAATAATGTTTGTGATTGAATTTAATCAATAGACATTGTCTGGCATAATTAATAGCCGAAGTAATTAAGATATGTTCATATTGCAAAAAAATTCATGTTTCGATCATAAAATAATACAAATTAGCATATTTATTGTGTACAAACGTAATGAGTTTTTGTTATCCGTGCCGTATATTTTAGTGTACCTATATAGTTTTTCTGCTGACGAAGACGCTATAGTAACTCCTTGAACGTTTGCGGTTCGTTGAATTTCGTGTGAATTCTTCAGATAACTTTTTTCATTGAAAACGCTTTGACTTTGAACAGTAAAGAACTCTGACTTTTGACATGATGAAATGTAAATACGTACAATAAATAAGTACTGTATGAATAAAAAAATGGCTAATTTTAATAGTAAGGGCTTGAGTCATGCCATACAATCTGCAGAGTGACAACGTATATGAATGTATGAAATGTTATAACTATAGATTATCTATCTAATATGGATCACATTTTTCAAACATCACTTACTAATTGATTTTGGAAATCAATTACATTTTCGATTGCTCTATATTATTTGCTTACATAGTTTTATTTATTGATATTATCGATGCAAACTTTTTACATTAAATGAATTCTTTACTTAGTTTACCTATCATTTTGCCATTCACATAGAAGTCCAAAATTAAACATCATCAAAGTAAATTTAACAATGAAATCAACAATTATCACGCTATAACCATGTATTTTATCATTTCTTACATTTTTTGAGTACTGTCAAATACTGAATCTCTTGGAAAACGATGCTCATGGTACATTTCACTCGCTGATGCTTCCAATCAGCACCAGCACGCCAAATACGTATTTCCCATATATTAATTTCTATTTTCCAATAATTATTAACTGGTCTGGCGGTTGAAGAGCTTTTATATGGCGGTTGAACAGCACATTAATTTCATTTACTCTTGAAGTTTTCTCAACTTATTTACAGAAAGTTGTCTTCTTTGATGAAATGTTTGGACACATTATGATTAAAATTAGGCAGAAATATATTTCTGAACAGTTTCGTGTTCTGTAGTTTGTGTCTCAGAAAATAATAGACGTAAAGTGAAAAATAGTGTTTTATACCCTCATATCATTATATTTTCTCACACTGCAAAGTTCCATACAAATTTGACCCGCATATCATGTATCCTTCCTACTCACCCACCACAAATTATATCAATCATCAACCCTATTTCTATCACACAAAGTGGACATTAAACGTAATCATTTACTTATGTCGTCGAATTACGTGCTCCAAGACATTTTCGAAGGGTCACAAGACGTTGCATGTGGGTTTTGCCTTCGATGACTCCCTCGTTTTATTTTAGCTCATTTATTCAGAAGTTCCTCGTAAGGTCGACTTTCCCACGACTTATTCTTATAAAAGTGTACTTAAGGTGCAATATGTAGCCAGGTGTGACCATAACATAGATTTTATTTACACGATAGCTTTATATGTATATAGAAACATCTATAAAATATATGAAATGAATAATATAAAATTAAGTTAATTAAAATTATTTATCGCTGATATTTATGTTTTTTAGTTAATGCTAGAATAAACTAAAATTTCTACTTCCTAACTTTTCTACATAAAATTACCACATTATCAGCATGAAATTTTTTGGGAACCCGTTTAGATTTTACTGAATTACAAATGACAACAACCGTTGGGGCATTTAAGAAAAAAAACAGATTTTCCATATTTTTGCACTAAAATTATGATGAATAATTCGTCAAGCATTAAATATTTATGCAAGTTCTATATGCACGTTCAAAATTGAGTATCTATTTTTGTGTGTATTTTTAATTAAATTTCCACACATATTGATATAATGAACAAGACATCGATAGTGATTTCTCTATCATCGATAGCTTTTCAATGGCAGCCAATAAATATCGGAATGTGGGCGCTCGGACACATTTATATTAAAACATAATCAAAACCACTTACCGGGCGCAATTAAAGATGAATTTTTAATAAAGGTTCGCGCTTGAGGTGTCAGATGCTATAAATCAATTTATACGACCGCCCACTTTTACTATAGCGTTACAAAATTTTCTAAACGTCTTTCCTAAATGTTTTATTATCATTATTATTGTCATCGATTTTGATTATGAATGAACGGACATTAAAAGCGACGCCGTTAAGAGTTGTTTCAAAAAGGAAGCTGTTAGAATATCTTTGACCACAGGAAGAATTAAAATGATTTATTTATAGACTTGTTATACAAAATTCGTTTTATTGCAGGACGTTTTATGAACAAGAATACGCGTCACTAATACCTGTACATTGTAATTTATGATTTGTGTAAATGGGTGCTTATATATTTTATGATGATTTTAGGATCATGTTTAAATTAAAAATAAAATTTATGTGATTATTTTGAATTTAACTATTTCAAGATTATCATTGTAAGACTAGTTGAAATGACAAAATTAGTAATTTTTAAAATCCAAAGTTAGAAAATAATCTATAAATTCTAACAGATGCCGAATGTCTTCTTTAATTTTTTATGAGGAGCTTCCTACTCTATTTGAGATTATATCACAAATAAATTTAATATTAGATTTAATTTATGTATTTAAAATATGATCGTGAGTTACATTTATAACCGCGTATTTCAAACAAAACCATGTCGAGCATAAACAAAAATTAAATTTCTCAATTTATAATTGCTAAGATAGTGTGCTCCGAGACGAAGTATCCCCGGACTACGCAGAAATAAATGATGAGCCTTGTTGGTAATAAAGAATACTGGAACTCTATACTTAAGCTCGATTAAGCATTATATATTACCTAACATTGTAGCCATACTGCCGAATGAAATATACAAGGCAATTTTAATATTTTTAATTTGTGTAATGAAACTTCGATTTGTGAATTATGTTTGTGGCTGAGTCTTCATTAGTGAACTTTAACGAACGCAATAAGAGGGATCATATATCTTGGATTATTTATTATTTGCAAGGGTCTGTATTATATCGATCAGTTTTATCAAAATCTAATCAGGCCACTGGGTTTCAAAATGTTATGTTACAATAAGAATTGTATAGTTCATATTTCATAATATAATCGAAGACTGAACCAATTTAAGTCAGCGTACATATAGCGTTTTCGTTCTTGATTCATATTGAGCAAAAACTTAATAAATTGAAAACATTATTAATCATGTGCATCCTTATATGAAGATATATATATATATATATATATATATTTAATTTGAGTTTAATATTCGGGCGTAACATCAATAAAAATAGTATGAGTTTTTTTTTTAAATTTATTTATTTAAAATCCATACGTTTCGGCTAGCATCTTAGCCATCATTCAGTGGTACCACTACCACTGAATGATGGCTAAGATGCTAGCCGAAACGTATGGATTTTAAATAAATAAATTTAAAAAAAAAAAACTCATACATTTTTATTGATGTTACGCCCGAATATTAAACTCAAATTAAACATATATATCAACATCAAATTCAAGAATATTCAAAAATATATATATATATATATATATATATAGGCGAGAATTTAAAAAAATCACAAATGAAATTATGGTAAAGTACTTTTGTAAATTGAATTACCTTGTAGCGCCATGTGTACTGCAGATTATTCTCCATATTGTTTGCACTACATCAAATTGATTCTTGAGCAGTGATGCATTCAGAAACTCTGGAAATATAAAATATTATAAAAATTAAATTTCAAATACAGTTAATAAGAAATCTTAGTAAAACCTTTTTTCATATATCTATTTTTTCTTTCGCATTTTGTCATAGTTAGGTTAAAAAAAATATCTGTTTTTTTTTCACCCGAAATTGACAAGAAATACCATGCCACAACCGTAATCTTATAATTTGTCACAACTGTACCCAACGCACACCTTTGAAAACAAATCATCGTTTTGAATAATTGCTGGTAATTAACTTCTAATGTTCAACTTACACCAAAATAACAATCAAAGTGTTGCTATCTGTATACAATTAACTGATTAACTGCTATTATTAAAAGAACTTGAGCGAAGAAAATGAAATTTTTTATATAAATATTTTTCATTTTAATATAAAAATAAATATACATATTGCATGTCTAGTCATCTCTTACGATTAAATTTGATTTTCATATGGTTGATAAATTTATTATAGCTTATATCTTATATTTATTATAGCTTATATGTTTGTCAAAAAATTGGGTTCTCTTCCGAAGACAGGTGCAGATCTGCACTTTACGGCAGCATTACTGCATCGCGCCGGTAGCCGAGCAAATAAATCGAGCAAAGTAAGAAAGAGCGCAAAAACTAAATTAAAACAAAGATTTATTGCTTATAGACTGCTGCGAGTGGCCGACGAGAGTAAATAATATTCAACAAACTGAGCCGAGGCAAAAAGCGAACGCATCCTGCAAGAAATGTAACATTACTGTTCAGCGGCGGCTACTTAGCACGTCGGAATTGAATTCAAGTGCGGCAAAAAAACAAATTGATTGATTCAATGATTTTGTGATAATATGAGTTTTTATGGGAGCCACGATGCATTCGTGAATACAATGAATATGACAGATGAAATATTGGTACTTTTTTCGAAACGCAATTAATTTTAACAGTTTGCTTGAACTATTTGTTATATAGAAAATTAAGTTTTTGGGAGAATCGGTATAATAGCTGAATGACAATATATAAATGTATTGAGCAAAAGAACATGGTATCAAGAGATTATTATTCTAATTATTTTTAAATTAAAACAAGATGATCCTTAATATATTATTCTTTTAAATCAAAGATCAAGCTTGTAGTAGAAGACAATAATTTCATAACAACAGAAAAATGTATGATTTACTGAATACTAACAAGGAGAACCTCAGGTTTCTCTTCTGGAATTTTGATGAAACTTCGCATGATGATAGAGTTTATATTTATATATTTCAGATATATACATTTTGGTTTACAAAATATATGAAATAAATCAATAATTATAAATATTTGCACAATTTTTAAATATTCAAAAAAAAGTATTAAAAAAATTAAAGCATAAGCTGACATAGAGCTATCGAAACATACTGATAGGAAAGAGTCTTTCCGAGTCTATTTCATGCAACTTTAATTAATTTTTATAATTAAACCACTTCTCATAGCCTTATAATATTTTAAGGTGTTTGATTTGACTATCAACTCTATCATCGTGCAAAATTTCATCAGAATCTCAGAAAAAACCTTAGGTTACCTTGTAAGTAGGCGATCGTGTTTTTATCTACACTATAAAAATAAAAATCTTTAAGTAACTATTAAATATAAAGACAGCTATTTACAGTAAAATGTTCCAATAAAATTAAAAATTGCAATTTTATTCCGCGTTTTAAAAATCCCTTTTAATTGATGCAGAATTCCATCTTATTACGAAGATATGAAACGGATGCGCTACCGCATAGGTGACAAATATGTATATGTAATACTAATAATATTAATGAGTGTACTTTATCTTTATATACTTTGAGATAAACAAGCAACTTAAGTTTCTCACATAAATAGTGTCATAGAGCTCATCGGAAGCTGTTAACACTTTATGTTATTCGCCATTGATTCGTTGTTTAATAGCAAGAATTTCCGGAGCATATAAATATACGTAATATATATATATATATATATATATATATATATTGCATATTGATTGAAATTGAAATTAATAGTTCCTTATCGTTGAATAAATCACATGGAACTTTGTACTGTGGGAATCATATTTTTTATACCAGGCATAAATAACTATTTAATGAAATATGCGTACGCGTATGAGAGCGTATGGTACGGTTTTTAATTTATGTATCGACTGCGAGAGGATACTGTTCTCGTAATTATTACCCGACTGGCTAATAGCCTTCTGGTGATAATGACTTGAAATGAATTTAAAATGGTTTTATACTGGAAAACATTTTTATTGGGATCATCTTGTTGATTGATAAAAATGCTTTGCTACTTTTATAATTAAATGAATAATGCTTTCAGTTAGTTGATATTTTGTTATTAAATTAACACTTTTAATATGTTGTAAAATACTTGAAATAAAGTAAGGCATGACGGGACACAAAGCTCCAATTTGACTTTGAGCAATTATATTGTGAAAACCAAACTTATTATATCACAACAAATATTATATATCAGCAAACAACTATATTACTATGATTATGTTCGAAATTTCGATATATCATATCTATCCACGCCCATAATATTGAGCTGTTCTATTTACAAATTTTACGTTAAGGACATTTCTCGTTTTATAGTGATAGTATTGAAAAACAATAGATTTGTTGGTATATTATATTAACGTTATTTTTCTGTTGTTTCAGGAGAAACCTCACAAATGTGGCCTCTGCTCCAAGTCGTTCCCGACGCCCGGAGATCTTAAATCTCACATGTACGTCCACAGTGGATCTTGGCCTTTCAAATGTCACGTCTGCGGACGAGGTTTCAGCAAGCACACGAATCTCAAGAATCATTTGCTACTACATAGTGGTAGCGAATAAAATGGAATAAATTTATTTTTGAATAAAAATCTCGAGATTTCAAAAATAACTATGCAAAGTTTGCGATCTACTTCAAGTTCGGAAGTACTGTTACTGGGAAGGTAACGCATGTGATAATGCTATATAAATCAGATTTTAATGAATTTGTCATGCGATGTTCTAAAGTTCAAATTCTATTGAAAATAATAATTTTTCAAAATAATAATTAATCAGATATAAAAATTAAATGACAAGTGTAACAAAATATTCAAAATTCGTTATGTTATACCTGTACTTGTGTACATAAATCAACAACAATATGTCTAAAATATATAGAGTACTGTACATATAGTTTGCATCTTAAAAATAACTTGAATATCTTCGAAAATCGAATTTAATTTATAATGATCAAATATTATGGCGAATAATAGATACATATCTGAAATATCATCG
>NW_020539725.1:26695865-26711035 GCF_003426905.1 Ctenocephalides felis | reverse complement strand
ATCATTCACCTGCATTTGAGCAGATCATCCCTTTATAGTATTTCCAAAATCGCATCATAAATAAACTGTAAATCGAAGTTATTGGTTCAATGATTCACTAGTGGCAAAAAGTAGTAGTAATTGCGGCCAAAATGATGAACTTGCATAAACAATATATTTATTACCATGTTATAGAAGTGTGCGTTTGAGTAAGAAAACGGCACACTTTAGGTATGCGAGCAATTAATTTTAAACGCAGCAATTATTCTATGGTGTCAGATCTTGTTCAATATATCATATTTGCCACTAATTACGTTTATGCTAGATACATGCATCTACATATGTATGATGTTCTTGTATATGATAAAACGTGGCGGAGCTAATGGACAAATTTGAAATTATATAATAAATATTGAATTCATTCGTTCGAATTGAAACTGGAGTTGTATAGATTAGTATATAGCGAAATCAGTTCTACGAGTCCGAAATTTTGATGGTTGCCATCAGCGACAATTTTTCTTCTGTTTATGATTTTATCACATTCATATTCGTTAAACGTAAAATAATTAAAAATTTAAGGAATATTTAACTTTAAAAATTGTATTTATCCTGAAAAAAATTAAAATTGAATATAATGAACAATACGTTCAGTAACACTTGCAGCTTTTATTTCCGTTATATAGTAATCATACTTACGTTTTCCTGATAGTAATCCTTTAAAAAATGTTATTTATTTTCATCATACGATATAATTATAAATATTTTCGTGCAAATGATCTGAATATAAAATATACTAGTCAGTATTAAAGTAATAGCTAAGTATAACTTATAGAATTTTTTAATTCTTTACAAAATATAACACCACACAGCCTACTCAATGCATGTTTCTCATACACTTGGGCTCATTGCTCGTTATCCTTTAATTAGTCAAATAGCTGATTCTTCTTAATTAGTCTTACTATAAGCACGTTTGATTCCTTTGAAACTTTGAACAAGTAATTACTCACAAGGCAATCACAAGGTGCAATCTATTTCATTTAATATTATTCCCGAATTCCGGTCACCAGACGACTGGTGACATTCGATATTTTACCACAGACACTTCAACAAATTATTTTGGTAGCTTATTATTCCTTGAAAAATTAAGTGTAGATAATTCCAAAATAACAAAAACTTTTATGGAAACTAAAATTCATGCTAATAGTTTAATCGAAAGTCTTATTTCTTATTTTTAACATTATCTACACTGACTTTTCCTCAGTGTTAAAGTAATAGCTAAGTATAACTTATAGATTTTTTAATTCGTCACCAGAAATGACACCACACAGCCCACTCAATGCATCTTTATCATGCACTTGGGCTTATTGCTCCTTATTCTTAATTAGCCTTGTGGCCTTTTTAAGAAGCACCCCAATGGTTGTCGTATTCTAATAGTGATTTAAGCAATCTTTAGCAATTCTGGAAGAAAACAATATCACTACTGCTTCATATAAGGTTCAAAAGTCAAAATTTGCTACTTACTGTTGCAGCGCCGATACTCATATGGTTGATAAATAGTAAATTTTCTAGATACTAATATTTGGCGAACTGATTTTCATCCAGCACCGGCACTAATATATATTTAATGATGGTATATATCCATATAAATAATATAGCTAGCCAGGAAGAACAAGTATCAAGGTCATATTAACATGATACGTTTACACGTATAATCATACACACATTTCAATAGTTTACTTATTGCATATTTGTGTGTTGTTTACTATAAGCGACTCATACGATAATACAACATATGCGAAAGCATAATTGACTCATAATTAAACTATTAGAAATTATATTAAAAATAACTATATTTCACTTAATTTGCTCTACATTAATTAGCATCAAATTATAATTAAATACATAAAATAGGCACGGTGAATGGAGATTCTGCTAATTTACTATCAACGGTAGATAATATAACTTTATTCGACAACAATTTGATCAATCAGAGCTTTATTTCAATGTTATGTTGATAACTAAAGTTTCCAATTGATGTAAAATAGATTTTGTGCGTGTTTATAAATAGCAATAAGAATTTCAGAGTTCTACAAGCTGCTGTGATTATGAGGGTAGGGCGAGGCACAATTTTTTATGTTTTGCACCCTGGCAAGGTGAAGGTTTAATTCTTCCCTTTACCGCACTCAGGTGTTTATAAAGTTAAATCAAAAAATGAATCTAACTTAAAATTATTTATATAAAACTGTCTGAAAAACAAGCAACAGTGCTCACAATCAAAACAAATAACAACGCAAGAAAATACTTTTGTTATAGATTTTTAAACATTGCCGTTTTTCTCCGATAGCAACGTAGTAAAATGGTTTTTGGTTATACATCTTTTTCCTTCAACTTTCAAATATTGTTAAAAATTCTCTTAACTGGTTTTTGAGATATCGGTGGTGGACCTTTCTACCCGCGGACCTTTAAACCTATACTAATATAGAAAGTGTACTGTTTCTAGTTATATCTATAAAATGGAGGAGCTTATTTATATATTTATAGGTCTTCGTTTTTACAACATTTTTAGCCACCTACATTATTCATATTATTTTTCATCATATTCTATACAATTCTTACATATATATTTCTTATACATTCAGCATATATATACTATCTCTTCTTATATCCTAATCTTCCATTCAATTTTCTTTCTCCAATTCCATTCAATTTTCATTCTTCTTCTTGTTTCTCAATATGCTCTTCTCATCTTCTAAACTAAACTTCTTTTTTCCTTCTTACTTCTAATACAATTTTTTCCTTGTATTCTACAAATTAACAATTCTTAATTTACTTTAATATTTTATATTTTTTAATTCTGGTATTGCTGGAGATTCGAACCGAATTCCTCCAGCGTGTGAGTCGAGAACGCTACTGAGTGAGCTATTCCCGCCACAATAGGTTTAGAGCACAGTAGGCGTATAAAATCTAGTAATTAAGATCTACATTATATTTATTTACAATGTTCTTAGAAAACAACTTAATATATATTTTTATAGAAGTAATTTTTTCATTTATGTAAACCTTTACTTTTACATACTCTCTTCCTTGAGCAATTAACTGTTACTTTTAGCTAATTAAGTCAAATGTCTCAAGATTCACAATGTAGATCTTAATTACTAGATCTTATACGCCTACTGTGCTATAAATAAATAGATAATCTATTTTTTTAGGATCGAGTTCATTGTTTAATGATAATAGCAAAGTCTTTAGAACGGCTTCATTAGCGAACCTAGTATCAAACAATCCGCAAAATAGCTCGAATAAATCTGTGAATGGATTTTAGTTGTAGCTAAGTACCCGGATGTGCAGAAAGACTGGATCTAGATCACAAGATTTAAGAGTGAATAACGTTACTATTATATAGCCTGGTATAGATCTCAGATTATTTATGGTAGATACATCTAATAAATCCACAGTCGAAGATAGCAATATATTTATGAAAATCTCTCGGAAAATGAGCTTGGTGGTATGAAAGTACTTTTGAAGCAAGAACTTGTTATAAATAAATTTATAAATTGAACTAAATTGTAACCCACATAGAATGTAGATCTAAATCAGAATAAAAAACTGAACATAAGGAAGTATATGGAATCTTTACCCCCTTACATAAGTTTAGTAATTATAAGCTTATTCTAATTTAGCAAAAGGAGTCAAAAAAACGCGGTCAATTTTGTCTACACCTAGCAAAGCTGTTAAAATTATTGAGAAAAATGATATTTTTTCCCACATGATTTATAGACTTCGCAACAAATAAATTCTTGAAATTGGTAAATCAGTCCTAGTCTTCCTCTTAAACAATTAGGCAAATGTACAGGAAAATGAATCTACATCATACAATTACGGTTGCAAGCCATATATTTTTTACAATTATAATGCACAGAATAACAGCTTGAATGGTCAATTCAAATAAAACCTAACTACTGATAAATAAAATGCACAACTATGCGAACCAATACTCTACATATACCTATATAGAAATTTCTACGTGTATCCTATATAAATAATTTCTAATTAGGATCGAAAATAATCCAATTTATTTTATATTAAATTGAAATTTGTTTGTAACACGTACATTGTTTATTGGTTTATTTTATTGGTTTTCATGATAACCAATAGTTAATTTAATTTCAGACGCACTTCGAAACGAAATTATAGCCTCATTCATATAAGCTGCAGTAACTACGGTAATTACATTTTACATTTTCAGATAAAGCAAACGAAGAAATTAATATTACACACAGACGTACAGGTATATATATATATATATATATATATATATACAGGGCCGGTCCTGGGGTCCTCAGCGCCCGCATGCAAGATTTGTTCTAGCGCCCCCCCCCCCAAATATATTTAACTGTTTTAACAGTTTTTCATTGAAATTATATAAACATTTACTTTATTTTTTAAATTTTTAAAGTAAATAATTATAATTATTAATCATTCTGGATTTTTGTACAAAATTTAGTACACAAAAAATTAGATATAATCTAAAAGCGTATAAAATACATTGATTTTAAATTTATTTAAAAAATCGGGACTATTCGCGGGTTGATCATAATCAAATATTTTTAAATTCTCAATTATTTCTAACGTAGGTGTAATATTAATATTTGTGATTTTGAAACATTTAACTTATTATTATGCGATTTATTCTAAAGAGCAACCTATCACGACAAAAGAGCAAAAAGACATAACACTCGTATTTCACGTTTTTAAAATAAATTTTATTTTAGTTTATTTTTTCATTATTTACAATATCTAAAATTGAATTGAACTTCTCTTTATTGGTATCGTAAGGGCCGAATTGTATTCAGCTTTACTTTCCCATCATATTCAGAGTATCAGATTGTTATTTTAAAGTTAAACTTTTTAAAGTGTTAGTAAAGATTAGTAAAAGATGCGAAGAAATTACATATTCCCTTAACTATACTGAAACAAACAAATTATATTTGTATCTGTATTATTTCTGCATAGTTAATAATTAAATTATGTGTAAAAAAATCTTAAAGATTTTTGTTCCTAAGTACATTTTGCTCTCATTCATTTTTCATATTTGCTCCATAAACCTAACCATGCATGTCTTCAACGTTCAAAGTTCATCATCAGATGTGATATGTTTGCAAACAAAAACAAAAGTTAAAATACAATTTTTCGGAATAAACAAGCTATTTTTTGAGCACTGACTCCCCATTTTCCATTTTCTCTATTTTAATTAGTATATATTTCTTTAACAAGTTCCATTTTAACTAAATCAGCTTGCTATTTTTCATCAAAAACGCTCAATAATTAATTTAAACTTTCGTAGGTTTGCTCTTACGGGATTGAACACTAAATATTTTCTTTTTCGATTCCATGTTAACTTCAAACGGAGAAAAAAATTTAAGAGTACATTAAACAATAAGCAGAACAATAATTTACAAATTTGCAGAGTTATTATTTGGTTAATTGTTTCTATTGATATTACATTGCAAACTGAATATGCCTTTTATGACTCATAGTTAAGTTGGATTGTATATCATAATCTATTAAGTATTCAGGATTTTATATTTAAAAAAATAAAAAATAATATATTATAAATTCCATTTCCGAACCTCGTTTTGGCGCCCCCTAAGGCGTGCGCCCGCATTTTTTGCATGCATTGCATTCAAGGCAGGACCGGCCCTGTATATATATATATATATATATAATATATATATATATATCTGTGCATGTGTGAGTAACTTCATAACTAACCTTAATTAATAGCAATTTCTTAGTTGCCTTCGAAATTACAACCGATATTAATTCTAATTTTTGCATTGACAAGTTTTGACATTGATAAGTTAAACAGTTTTTTTTTGAAAATAAACAGTCAAATACTTTTTGTATATAATAAAAATTTAACAACTATTCATTTTTTCGGAATATTTAAAGGAATTGAGAATATTTATATGAATATGAGCAAATATAGAATTTTGAATAGAAATCTAATCTGGGAATATAACTCTATTAACCTTACAAATTATAATTGAAGAACAATTTTTCATAAAAAAAAACAATAAAAAGCGCAATAAGCAAAGACAAACAGGCGAACTGCGTGATACAGATATTTGGTTTTTTAATTCGATTTCGAAGTTTATTAGGTAATAAAATTATTGTCGTAAATTTTCACATAAGCCAGAGCAAGATTAAAAAGAAATTCATGTTACTTAACATGTCATTTTTCAGAATCTTTGACAATAGTCAGAACTTTACTTGTTGACCGTTATAAGACATAAAAATTACTATAAAATAAGAATAAACTAGTTTACCGAGTTTAAAGTATACCGAGTGGATTTGTTACACGTAATTGAAGTATTTTCTAAAAACAAATTTTCAAAAATCAACTTTTTTTTAATTGTAGCAGTTTCCATAGAACTTTAATGATTTAATATGTTCATTAAGACCAAGTACTCTATCGTTATACCAAGTAAATCGTCATAATTTTAATTTCAACAAACGTCAAAAAACTTAGTCATTATCTTAAACTTTGATGAATTTTTGAAATTAAACTACTTTTCGTAAGACCGTAATATTTCAGTAAGTTCTATAAGACCATGATATATATCGCCAAAAAAGTTCCATAAAAATCGGCTAATTTTTTTTTAGCAGTTTGTTTAGCAAGAAAACGGCTCGATGGATTTTCACCTAAAACTAATCAGTATCATTCCCAACTAATTTCATTCAAACAGTTTTTGATTTTTTTAAATCGATTCGGATAAAATGTGGATAAAAAGTTTAACACTTTTTTGCAATGTACAAAGAAACGGCTTGGCAGATCGTCGCCCAAAACTGACAAACGATAGTTCTCATTGAGATACATCAAATGGCTTTTAAATTTCTGAAATCAGTTCAGGCGTTTTTGAGCAAACGTCGATGAAAAATCTAATTTTGACAAATGCCGAAAAAACGATACTAATTTTTGCAAACTTTTTGACGTTTGTCATAGGGCCGTAATATTTTAGTATGATCTATAAGACTATGGTATCTACCGTCAAAAAAAAATCATAAAAATCGTAGAAAAAAAAATTAACACTTTGTTACGAGAAAACGGCCCGGCCGATTTTTACCAAAAACTCGAGAAATTAGCGAATCGGATTTTTTGATGAAAACATAATCTTCTCCTTTGGGAAGTTAAAAAAAACTTTTTTACTTTTAATTTTCAATAACGATTGTTCCATATGTTGATATAAAATTTTAAAATAAAATGTATGGATTATATGACAATAATATAAGTAATTCATATTTATATTAAATTACCCGATTATTGTACTTTTTCAATGCCAACAACAAATTCAAACTTGAACAAGATACATCATTACCCACTCTTCTTTGTCATTTGTCTATGCTCAAAGCTTATTTGTTCGAACACCAAACTCTCGCCGAAGAACAGAATAACTGTTCTATGGTACCAAGCAAACGTCAAACTTACTACTACAAGGAAAGCGAAAGCAGTGTCAGAACACGTGCAGTAGTATTAACCTCAAATATATTACAAATATTCCGTTCTTCTGAATATTGTTGGAGTTAAATGTATTATCAAATATATTGTATATAAAATTTGGAGATAACTAACACCTTGTTTCTTTGAAGGAAATTGTAACGATACTTTTCTGCAAGTGATTAAAATTATTATATTATTATGGATGCTTCCCTTAATGATTTTCCGCGAGGAGGGCAAATTGTGAAGAAAAATGAGAAACAAAAAGCTACTACTACACTATTTGGTAATACTGCTGTTGTAAAAACTAAAAAAAAAACTGCCACAAAGAAACAAAGACAAAAAGCTCTTGATAAGAAAAATGAAAAACATGAAAACAGTATTACACCAACATCTTTCGAAGGATTGTGCTATAAGAGCATTAAAGATGGTATGATTATTCTAGGATGTGTTCATAAAGTGAATGAAATGGCAATTCAAGTTTCTCTGCCCGGCCGGATCTATGGTTATGTTATGGTCACAAACATATCGAAACCTTATTCCAATAACCTGCAAAAGTTTGTCGATGATCCCCAATTTACAAGTGATGATCATAAAACATTGAAACAAATGTTCAGTCCAGGTCAACTTGTATGTGTAAAAGTTCTTGCACCTGATGCCGCAACAAAATTCAGTGTAAATTTATCTCTAGATCCTTGTGATACACATAAAGAAATAAAATCGACTGAGATTACTACAGGTTCTATACATATGGTAGCTGTTCAAAGTATTGAAGACCATGGATATGTTGTTGATTTTGGAATTACACGTTGTCGAGCATTTTTACCTAATTCACATGTACCACAAAAATATGGAAGGCTAGGTATTGGTGAATTAATATGGTGCAGCGTTTCTAAAATTACTTCAACGCCTTTAGTAACAACTATGGTTTTATCAGCTTTGGAAGTAAATAGTGCTAAATCTGTCATATCTGATGTAACATCATTGAATAGTATATTACCTGGAATGAGAGTTGAAGCTACTATCGAAAAGATTTTGAAGAATGGTTTGCAACTAAAGTTTATGGATAAATATATAGGTTATGTTGGAATATCATATCTCAAGAAGTTGAATTGCGATACTTCAAAATACAATGTTGGTCAAATTATTGATGCAATTGTTTTGTATATAGTCCCTACCGTAAAAATAACATATCTTGCTATCAGAGATCTAGAACCTATTTCAACGTCTGAAAATATCAAAATTGGAGATACAATGCAGGGCAAAGTAATTTCAAGATCAGCTAAAGGAATTTATTTAAGTCTACCTCGTCATGCCAGGGGTTTTATCCCTTTTAAGAGAGTGAAAACCAGCAAAGACAATGATCTAAGTGAGATGTTGCTGAAATTCACAAGAGGTACAACTCATTGCATTCGTATTTTGTCTTTCGATTTCATGGATAATAGCTATATATGTTCAAATGAGAAAAACGTGTTAAATGAAAAAATTTTTACCATTAATGATCTAACTGCGGGTCAAATCGTTAGTGCTACGGTACAAAATGTTAACAACAAACGGCTCATGGTTAAAGTTGGTAATGTTGTAGGAGTAATAACTTCTTTGCATGTATCCGACTTTCCCATACAAAAATCTTCCATGACAACCAGATTTACTGTGGATCAAACTGTTAAGTGCAAAGTATTGGATGTAAATACCGAAACAGAACAATTATATTTAACAATGAAGCCTAGTTTAATGGAAAATACTGCTTCACTTTTGTTCAGCATGAACGATGCTCAATTCAATAAAATATACAAAGGTGTAGTTGTTCAAATAATTCCTTCTGGTTTAGTAGTAGTGTTTTTCAATGGATTGAAAGGTTTCTTGCCCAAACAACAATTTGGTTTTCAAAATGCAGGTGATTCAAACAAATTATTTTTTGTAGGACAAGTTATAGATTGTACAATCGTCAAAATAGATAAAAGTAGTTCCAGAATGACTTTGTCAATGAATGCCGAATTAAAGAACACTAAAAAGCAAAACAATTTAGTGCAGCAAAGTAATGACATTGTGGAGAAAGAAAATGTAGAACTCACAAAAATTTCAAAACATAAATTGACTGAAAATAATAAATCTGAAAAGCGTGATGCTCAGCAAATTGATAGTGTCGTTGCAGAAAATTATGTTGTAAAGAAAAAACGAAAAGTTTCTACAGCCTCAAGTGAACAGGATAATGTAGATTTAAAAAAAGAACAAATGGATGTTTCAGATTGTGAAGATCAAGTAAATAAGAATGATACAGAAATTAGTATTAAAAAGAATCACTCGCAACAAGGTTTATTGAAAGCAAATGATTTTTTCAATATGAGTGCGGAATGTCTACGACAAAATACAACTGAAGTTTCTTCAAGTGAAGAGTCGGAAGATGAAAGTGAAACTATTAAGAAGAAAGTTAAAAGTAAAGAGAAAGAAGAAACTATACGAAATGATGAGAAAAAAATTCGTGAAAATGAATTAAAGTTTGCGGAATCATATGAAAATCCACAATCAGCAGACCATTTCGATAGGCTACTACTCGCTAATCCTAATGATTCCAAGACATGGATAAATTATATGGCATATCATTTACAAGGAACAGAGATCGAAAAAGCTAGAGCAGTTGCACGAAAGGCTTTTTCAAACATATCTTTTAGAGAGGAGCAGGAGAAGTTAAATGTTTGGATAGCATTATTAAATCTTGAAAATCATTTTGGAACAAAGGAAACATTCAATGAAACATTACAGGAAGCACTTCAAACAAATGACGCTTATAGCATTCACATGCAAGCAATTCAAATGTTGTCGGAAAGCTATAAAGTGCAGGAGTTGAGTGATTTAATCAATAAAGTCTTAAAAAAATATAGTCATAAATTAGAGTGTTGGTTAGATGTAGGACGAGCTTGTTTCAAAGCTAAATTAGTAGACAAAGCACGACAAATCATGCAAAAGGGTTTGAATGTATTAGAAAATAATAGACATGTGGATTTATTAACTCGCTTCGCTTTTATGGAGAATCAGTTTGAAAACTCTGATCGTGCACAGGCGCTTCTAGAGCAAGTTTTGACATCCTACCCTCGAAGGATTGATATTTGGTCTCAATATATCGACATGCTTATTAAAAACTCACAAATTGATATTGCCAGGGATGTACTAAGAAGAGCTAGTTCGCTATCATTACCAGCTAAGAAAATGAAGGTTATATTCAAGAAATTTTTGGATTTTGAGAATAAATTTGGTGATGAAGATGCTGTGAACAAGGTCCGGCAAATGGCGGAAGAGTTTGTTAAGAAGGCGACAAATTAATAAGTTAATATATTAGTTAAGATGTATTTTTATGAAATCAAAAATCAAAAAACTATAAATAAAATGTAAACTAAAATTAAATTACAAGACTTTCACTTACTTCTTCATATGTTTAATGCTCTTTACATATATAATTGTCATCTAGAGTCCATGTGGTAAAATAAAACATTGGTTAGTAAGATATGCCCATATCATCCGAATCGTATTTCATATACTTTATTACTATTAACAGTACCTGAAAAATTATTGTTATTTATTATTTTATTTTCAATCACTTATCTTTTGCATTGTATGCATTAAAAATTGTAATCTTATTTAGATATTCACATAATCTGAACCATTTTTACTTGTTTATCTATTTACGATCTGAACTTATAATTTAGTTTGAGGTATTAAGAAAAATTTTACGACGTGCGGGTGGTATTTTAAAAAAGTGTTTAACGACTACTTCAGGCCATTGTGAGATTTGACTCCAATTTTGACAGGTGGACATGTTCATTATTAATTTTGCGAAAATGTAAATACTTTAAATAAGAAAACGTTTGTTCACAAACAACTTTTATTTATTTATTTATTCAAGTATAAGTGAATTAATATAGTGAATCTCAAGTAATGTTACTTTGAAAACAATTACACAAATTGGTGAGTGTTTCGTGCCAAACTGGGAATGATGCAAATCGCTTTGGGGTAAGTTGTATAAATAGCAAATATTTTTTGATTTCTTTGCATTTCAAAACCTGACAAAGATTAAACAAAAATTGATGTATGCTAGTGTACTGTATACATATGAATATTCAAATACAATTTCTTGAAACCTTTTCGGGTGAACGACGTTTTCATGATACGAGGAAAATTGCATCCGCTTTTTATGAGTCCCTTATTGGAATGCTTCATATTATACATTTATTGTAATAACTTTTTTAAATAATACATAATTCTATACATTTTACATTGTAATTTGAATAGCAAATATTTATTCAATAGCCTTATTAACTTCCCGTAGTTATAGTAATCGCAAAAAAAAAATCGAAAATGAAAATTTGTATATATCTTTACGTTTCAAAGGTTTCTGAATATTTTGGCGTACCTTAGAAAAAATGTGTGTGTGCGGATACAATTTTTCGTCGACGATTTCGGGAACACCGATCAGCCGATTTGAATAATTAAAAAAACATTCGATTCGTATTGATAAAGGAGACGTGCTGATTAGTTTTTGGCAAAGGCAGGTCTAGCCGTTCCGAAGATACGGGGCAAAAAGTGCCAAAAACGGTAACTCAGTTTTTAAGAGAACGGAGCGTTCGATTTTAATAATCAATCAAGTAAAATAAAAGTTTTTACTTGTATTGACAAGATTAAGAATTGATTAACTTTTTGGGAAGGCAGTTCGAGCGGTTATGGTCTCTCAATAAAAATAAGTTAATTTGGCGGCCAAAAATGTTTATTGGACATATGTACATGAAATTATCACATATTTTGTAGTGATTTTAATAATGTGTTTACATTTTGTGTAATTTTTTTTGGGTTTTGTACCAAGATTTTTAATTACGGTACGGGAAGTTCCAACAATTCCAGTTTAAAGTTCAGTTTAAAAAAGGATACACAAAATTTTAGTTAGAGGATCTTGGCATGAAGTCATAACTTTTATATTCATCTATGTGTAAAAAACATGTTTTTTAAAAATTTTAATAATTAATTTATGAAGATTCTTATTTCCTAATTCTTTAATACTTGAGGGCAGATTGTTGAATAGCGTAACACCCAGTATATCTAAAGCAGCTATTTTCAAAATTGTCCATATGGTCCCTCAGGGGTACATGACAACTTTCAAGGAACTTATAGCATTGAAGGAGAAATTTGTGGGTCCACGAAATGAAAATGGGGGACCGTGGACCCACTACACCGAGCGTGATCTATAACAAAAAGTAATGTACAATATTTATAGACCCGAAAAGTAAAAACGAATTTGTCGGTTTTTATAAAAATGTGCAAGTTGTAGAATGTAGGAATTCGCTTTTCAGGTTGCAATATATTGTTTTATATTTGCTGGTTGTTGAAAGGCTTATTCTTAGGAATATTCTTTGAGACTATTTTTGGCTGTTAAAGATCAATATTTAAATAATGATTTCAGAACTGTAAAACAGACATCTGACAATAATACAACTAGAAAACTAATGTGAAACCGTTAACAAGTTTGTCTTGTGTTATAATAATTAGATTTGGGCTGTGATTCGATTTATATCGAAAATAGATCGTTGGCAAAGGCAATTTCAGTGGATTTAAAATGACTTTATCAAGAGATTCCACGCAAATAATAAATAATCGTGCCAATGTTGAAGATACCAATAACTTGAGGTTACTTGTAGTTACGCTTGTAAGTTGTAGTTAACAATTTTTTTTCATAATTAGGTTTAGTTAGAATTATCGCTTTTAGTGGGTCTATTTCAAGTCGATTCTTGCCACTTATTTAAAGAACTTGAGCCTGGCAATCAGAATATTCATTTTCGTTTTTTTTGCTATTTTTCGTAAATTTGAAAATGGTATTTAAACAGTATTAAAGCGATATTTTAAATCACAATATAGGTTCCTTTACTTTCGCAACGTATATAGTTTTATATAATCATTATTGTCGTAAATATCATTTTGATCATTTGATGGGCTGTTGTAATCAATGAAAAAGCAATGATTCAGTTTCAACGTTTACTTTTCGAAAAGTTTCGAATGTTTGATCAAACATTCTGGAAAGTCTGGGAGAAATATTGCTTCTAACAATAAGACACCCTGGAAGGTAGAAAATGGAAATCCGCACTTGCAAAAATCGTATTATTTTTAAGTTTTTATTTTTTATTCGAATTTTATAATCCGGATTAAATGCGCGAACTTTTGTTGGTACTTGCCAACATACTTTAGTACATTTTTTTGAAAGGGGAGACATTTGAAAGTCGATTTATTTTGAGAATTTTAAATTCATAGTTACAAAAATAATGAAAAAGAACCAATATCATTGATCACAGTTTTTGACCAGAGGATTGTTTATATCTAGGCTGGAATTAGAAGCTCATAATTTTCAAACTGCACGGGATACATTTAATCATGCTAGTTACCTTTCGACACCCCTTCACTTCACTCCTTTTCGACATGACATTGAGTTCTGGGATACCCTATATATATATATATATATAATATATATATATATATATATATATTGCATATATAATTCAATGTTCATGTACAATGTTTTGTACGTGTACAAATAAAGCGTGTGAGCTTATATGGGTTTATGAGTATACCTGAAGTTTATTTCAAGCTTTATCGTGTTTAGTTTATACGTAGCCTTGGGATAGATCGCGTTTGAGATGCCAACACTTATTTATTTCTTAAGAGATATTAACTGTCTCAACGTCCGCATTCTGTTTGCACTTTAACAGATTCGTCATATCGAACAGGCGATCTAGCAATTGCGAACTGTGGCTGCGTAATTCAAGTTTATTCATTAAATTACAGATATTTTGCTTTGAAATAATTTACCAGGTGTAATATTTAATGTGTGAATATATATATATATATATATATATATATATATATATATAGTGAAAATAATATAATAATCGATAATATTTTATACAATAACTGATGATATAATATTTAATTGCACTTCGATCCTTTTTAGAAAATTGAAATATAAACAATATTTTATTTAATTGGATTGTATAATAAGAATTATTTATATAATATCTAAATTGTTCATAATCACGAAAACATTCATTATCTCTGCTTTATGGATGTAAAATGACCATTCGTTCCGGATTTTCCGGGAAAGCGCCGGAAATCTACTTTTCCCGGATTTTTCTAGAAGTAACATTTGTGCCGGATTCATGTTTTGTTGTCTCGTTTTTATCCCAATTTTTGAAAGAATTTTTATTTCCTATATATTACAGTTACAATTATATGCCGAAACAATTGAGCATATCAAGATACATGACGTAAAAAGGGCGCTCTGAACGTAATATTCTCTATTAATGTTAATAATGAAGAAAATTGTACAGAATTGTATACAATGTTACATATATTTAAGTAATAAATATAATAAGTAATTCTGATTAATATGAAAAGTTTATTACTTTAAATTATTATATATTAAATAATAATTAAAAACAATTAGTTATTTATTGGAACTAATTCTCCCACTAATTCAATTATCTATCCTAGATTTGAAATAAAAAAATATGGTCATCTTATTAGTTTGTTAAATAGGTAGAAATGACATAAATATACTTATAATAATTTGATATTTAAAAACATTTACAAATTAAGTAAAACATATAATTTTATTACGACATTATTAAAACATACTTCTTTAACTTATTCTTTATTT